>NW_028159775.1:0-104000 GCF_964263955.1 Coregonus lavaretus | reverse complement strand
GTCCAGATGATTATGTAAATAGTATTGTAGAACTCTGGTATTGATAGTCCATTTGAGGGTGATTCATTGATATGAATATTCAGAATGAAAGAGCTGAGAATTCATGTGATGGCCAACATCTAACACAATATTTCCTGTTGTGTTAGTAAGGACCACAGCATTTTAGGCAGCAATTGTTCAAATCTGTCCAGAGTTTACAGATTAACAGTGAGTACAAACCCAGCCTTCCTCTCTCCTTCCACACTGAGTCCAAACCTACAGTCACTGGGTCCTGATTGTGACAGTGGAGCCCAGTTTGCTAAGCAGGATCCAGAGATGGCATCAGTGAAGCTGGAAGACTGCAGTCAAACACTGGAGCTGAATGTCAACATTAAAGATGAAGAAGAGGAGGAGAAGATTGGGAAATCTGTTTCTCATGGTAAGAGCAGGTTCATTAGTGATCATATGTACAGTACACCTCACCTGCTACTCATGAAAATACTTCAATTTATGTATTAACAAAGTCTACTAAAATGTATATCTGACACCATAAAGATGATTAAAATATGCAAGCAAGCATTAGGCAATGAGTTGATGTTGACTAGCAAGAATTGGTCTGAAAGTGGAATACTAAAGGAAAATAGATTTAATGACATTGTAAAAATAACGATTCACTTACATTTCTTTATTTTCAGAGGATCTAGGGTTATGTGCCTTGCTCAAGGGCACATCGACAGATTTTTCACCTAGTCTGCTCGGGGATTCGAACCAGCAACCTTTCAGTTACTTTCTGCCCAAGGCGTAAAGCCTAAGTTACAAGTAAATACTGACATAAACAAAACATTAAGTATCTAAACATGATCAGACAGGAAGAGAAAGACAAAGAATCCATAGTTTGTGTCGTGGCCCATAGCTCATGGGATAGAGAGAATCCATAGCGTGTCGTGGCCCACAGCTCATGGGAGAGGGGTAGAGAGAAACATTTACATTTACATTTTAGTCATTTAGCAGACGCTCTTATCCAGAGCGACTTACAGTTAGTGAATGCATACATTATTTTTATTTTATTTTATTTTTCATACTGGCCCCCCGTGGGAATCAAACCCAAAACCCTGGCGTTGCAAACACCATGCTCTACCAACTGAGCTACATCCCTGCCGGCCAATCCCTCCCCTACCCTGGACGACGCTGGGCCAATTGTGTGCCGCCCCATGGGTCTCCCGGTCGCGGCCGGCTACGACAGAGCCTGGATTCGAACCAGGATCTCTAGTGGCACAGCTACTAGACCACTGCGCCACTCGGGAGCGAAAGACAGTGCACTGTAGTGTATTAAAATTATGTCTTTGTTAAATGTTTTGCATGAAGAAATGGAAGGTTGATTATTGCTATCCAGAGGGAAGGTTTTAGCATGACGTCACCTATGACAGACAGGAAGGGGGTGGTAAGATACGGGGATTGAACAGTAGAGGGAGCCAGTCAACTCTTTGGCTATATAAAGGGGGGAGCACTGACGAAGAGTTAGAATGCAGCAAGATTTATTTGGGGTCTGGTTCTCCGGATATTGTGTCCGTACTTACGCTGGAACCTCGTGGTTTGAATAAAGGCCTTTGAACACGATCCAACCTAAGCAGACTTCTTGATTGACGACAACACCTTCCAATAACCTACACTACAATTTGGAGGCTCCGCTGAGATATTGATTGCATCGTTGTTGGTCCCTTTCCTGGATTCGCGAGTTGACTACTGTTCAAGCCGGCTAAAGGTGAGATTATTCACAAACTTTGGACACTAGTCATTTCGTTGATTGGGGAGAGGGCTTTGACGGTGTACAGTTAAACGTACTTGGGTCGTTATTGAGGTATGGTGTTGTTGTTGATTCGGAGTCTGATAACAAATATTCTAAATTGGGTTGATGGGTAAATGGGGAATAATAGCATGTTTAGGACAATGGATTGGTAGAGAATGAAGTAAGGGAAATACGTATATAATTTTAGAGCATTGCAGGTTTAGATAAGCCCTCGTGACGAACGGGGCGACCGCAGGGTGGGCCAAAATCCTGGAAAGGCATTAGGAATTTCTGGGTCAGTCTGGGACTGGGGTTTGGTTGAAAATTTCTTGGGGATGGCTTACTCAACTTCTGTTCGACGGGATAGTTGCATTGGGGGGGATCGCTCATAGGAATAGCCAGACCCACGGCAGAATAAATTTAGGGCAAACGAAACAGTAATCAATTAAAGACGCAATGCAGGATATTCATTTGTATAGCTAGTAGGCTGCAATTAGCTGGAGGTTGGTGTTAATGCTGGATTGTTTCAGGCCACGTGGTGCCTCGTTGCTAAGGCTTGATTGTATGGTTCGGGTCACGTGGTACATCGTGGCGAAATGCTAAATGCTAAGGCTTGAGGCTAAAGGCTAATTTTTGTAAGGCTAAAGTGTGAATCATGCTACATCATGGTGGCTGAGGTGGATGCTAGTGCTAATTGTGTTTTGTGTCACGATGTACCGTAGGCTAAGCTAACTGCTAAGGTTGAATGCTAATTGTGTTGCGTGCTACATGCTAACGGATATCCTTAGAGATTCCATTGCGATGGGTTAAAGTCTCTTAAACTTGTCACTGTCTGTAAGTCAGGTTGTATGTTTTGTGAGCGCTGTTAAATGTTGTTTGACTATAAGGGGGAAATGGGAAGTTACAGCTGGCTGTTATTCTTTCTGTTTGGGGAGAGAGAAGAGAGAATCTTTCTTCCACGGTGAAAAGTATTTTTGAATGGTTGTGCGCATGCGTTTAATTTTGCGACACTACACTACAGAAAGGGGGAGTTTATGACACGAGATTAGGACACGTTTTGGTTTACGGCACTAAATCTTCGACATGCGGTCGTGCTGAAGCGACGGAACAAAATGGTGGCCAGTACGGTCATGTGATTGTTTCAGGCTTCTTTTCAGGGGTAAGGGCTACCGGAAAAGGTGAACACGACTCTTTTAAAATTATTAAAGTAACTGTTATGTGAACGTTAAACTCTTTGTAGGGATGTAGTAAATTTATAAATTGAATATATGGTGACGAAGTATAATGCATTGATTTGAATGACGGGTTAAAATAAAATTAAAATGTTTTGAGCGATTTATTTATTCTTGGGGTCCGGTTAAAATGTGTTGATTGACTTCTTTCTAGGTTCCGTTTGGTAGCAAATATGAGTGGGGAATACCTTGGTTAAGTGTAAACTTTAAATGCTTGGCTGTATTGTTTTCTTCTCTTGTTATGTGAGGCTATAGAACGGAGCAAAGGAGAGAGGCTAACGGGAGAGGCTAACGTGCGCGGCGTTGCGTGGCGTGACGTGACAAGGTGTGACGCAAACAGAGGATCATCCAAAATCAGGCTAGTGCTTTTTTGTCTACAAAATCTCTCAACAGGATGTTGGATGCAATGATACTCTCTTACACGCTTGGCAACAGACTGATCAGGGAATAAAAGTTGCAGTTTTGAGTCTCGGTGCATTACTGGGTCTGACTGGGGGATTCGATTGGAAAGCAGGTATTGACATTATTCGGTGATCTTGAAATACTTGGCTTCATATTAAACAATGGTTTATATTGGTGTGGTATGGTTGTAGATTGGAAGTCTTTTTCTGTGATATTAAAATACTTGGATGCATATTAAACAATGGAATTTATGGGGGTGATGATGTTGTAGATTGGAATTTCATGTTGTTTGGATTGCTGTGGATGTTGACTACTGGTATTCACTTTCCGGAGGGGTTAAGGTAAGTGGGTCCTAAATTGGTAAAATAGGTGTAGAAATAAAAATTTGTCTTAATTATTCATAATTATTCATAGTTGTTAATTGAAATTTTAATTGAATAATTCAATGGATTTTTGGGGGGGGATTTATTTTTAATTAAAATTTTAATATTCATATTTTAATTTTTTAATTATTCATATTTTAATTTTTAATTATTCATATTTTAATTTTTTAATTATTCATAATTTGCCCAAAAATTTAAATATTCATATTTTAATTTTTAATTATTCATATTTTGATTTTTTTTTGTAAATTTTAATTTTTAATATTTTTCTGAATTTTTAATATTCATATTTTAATTTTTTTTAATTATTCATATTTTGATTTTTTTTTTAAATTCAGATTTAAAAAAAAAAAAAAAAAAAAAATAGTCATATTTTTCTTTCTGTTGTCTCTCTGGTTGTTTAGGTTGTATTAATAATTAAAGGGGGGGAAGCCATAGGCTAAAATAAATAGTTCACAATAAAGGAAGATAAAAGAGGACTTACAATGGGGAGAAAGGATAGCAAGGCTATGAAAGTTATTACACCGGTTAATATAGTGGAACATAGTAATCCTTTAGTTAAGGGTATTGCAAAATTATCCGGCAAATGGAACAAACGTTGGCCTGACATTGAACAACCCTGGCCAGAGGAAGGGACGTTTAATCCGGATGTTATCAACATCATGAAAGTACTTCTGTCAATTTACAAGGCAGATCAGAAGAAGGGAAAACAGAAGGAACAACGTAAAGAGAAGAGACAAAGGGAGCTGGGTGTTCTTAAATTGTTTGAAGATGAAGGACAAAAACTGAGGAAAGATACCAAAGACAAGGGAAGCAAAGGTATGGAGAAGAAGCTAAAGGAAGAGACGTCGACAGAGAAACTGAGGGTAGAGGTCGGTATACCTTTCTCACACACGGATTCGGCGAGAAGACCCCCACCGTATGAGAAGGAAGTTGAGTTTAGGGATGCTTATCCTCAACTTCCAGTAATCCGCCATCAGGGGGATTATTACATCAGAGATGAGGATGAACAAATTATAGAGAGGGGACAAGCAGAAACGACCATAAAAACTCATCCAAGCACTAAAGGTGGGAAGAAAACGAGAAGTCTGAAAACTAAGGGTGGTATGAGGTTAAGTAGGATGGAACTGGAGGAGGACGATGATGATCAGAGTGATTTAGAGGGGATCATGGGTGGATATGATCCGGTCATCAAACGGAGGTTGGCCAGAACGGAAAGAAGGGGTAAGGAAAGTTTGAAGAAGAAGGATACAAGATATTACAGTGCTGAGGAAGATTCGAAGAAGGCTATAATATATTCGAGTGCTGAGGGAAGCAAAGATGACGACAGCGATAAAGAGAAGACTGAAGGTGCTGCGTATTCGAGAGGAGTTTATCCTGCAAAGACTGTTGCAGAAGATATAGAAGGAGATCTAGATAAATGCTTATCAGAACTGAAGAGTGCAAGGACGGCAGGAGAAGTAAGAGAGCTACAGGAAGAACTCCAGACGCTGACCATACGGAAGGAGAGACAGCTGAGAAGAGAAGCTGAACAAGATGAGACCAAATATGCATTAAGGCCAAGGAAAGATACCACAAGCAAAATGGCACCAGTTATCATTCGAGGTCAAAACTTTGAATATAAGCCGTTGCAAAATACCGATATGTCAAACATACTTGAGAAGTTACCTATTCTTCAGAATGGGGCCTATCCTTGGATTTCGAAATTGGAAGAAATTACAGTGGGAACACAGTCTGCCATAGGAGACGTTAAGAGACTGTTGGCTAATCTCATTGGGATTCCAGATATGGAAGAAGTCTTCCAGAGGGCTGGACTTATGAGATATGTTGGGACGGCAGTGAACGATCCTGAATTGCTGGCTGCAAGTAGGAATCGTCTGTGGAGAGCATTGAAAGATACATTTCCAACGAATGTGCATCCTGATAATATTCTGATTGACCCACTAGGACAACAAGAAAATCCGAGAGCCTATGTGTCAAGAGTTCATCAAGTGTGGAGAAATATTACTGGAAATGATCCAGATGTGAGTCAAATTGAGCAGTCAATTTTGAGAGCTAAACTGCAAATGGGACTGCCCGCACCAGTAAGAAGCAAACTGGCAGAAGTGGTTGGACTTGGAAGCATGACAAAAGGGGTCTATACAGATCACATAGCTCATCAAGTGGATCTGTACAGGAAGAAGGAACTCAACCAGAAAGAGCAGGACGAGGAAACTCTCAGGAAACTTAATCTAATACACCTGGGAGAGAACAAAAAGGATAAGAAACAAGCTTTGGTTATGCAGAGTCAGTGTGCACCAAACCAACAATCACTGCCACAGTTTCACCCGGAACAGTTCCAACCGCAATTGCATCAGTCACCCATGGCGGGACCAGTTGATTCATATCCCCAGCCAATGTCTGGACACACACAGAATTGGAGAGGAAGAGGAAGAGAAGACTTCGGAGGAAGAGGAAGATTTAAGTCATCCTTTCAGCAACGTTCAGAAGCATGTTTTACTTGTGGACAGGTTGGTCACTGGGCCCGTGGGTGCAATTGGTCAGGAGGAGACAGAGGGAATTTTAGAGGAGGATACCGGGGTCAGTCAAAATCATCTGGAGGACCGGTGAACCCCTACAGGGGTCCGGAGCCAGGATTCTAGCGGTGCCTAGATGATCCGAAAGGGGGTTGTCAGCTGGTAGCGTCAGGATCGGAAAGAGATCCAACAATTGAGGTGAAAATAAACAACCGACCATTGGAAGTAATGGCGGATAGCGGAGCTGCGTTCACCTGTGTTCGACCTGAAGATGCTACACATCTCCCTATGTCCAATCAACTCGTTAGGACAATCGGATTTGAGGGAGTAAAACAGCTGATTCCTCTTACAGAACCAATTGAACTCTGCTATAAAGATCACAAAATTAAAATACCCATACTGGTATCAGAACATACACCTGTGGCATTATTGGGAAGAGATGCCTTGTGTAAGTTGAACTGTACAATCAGATGTACACCAGACGGCTGTCTGATAGAAATGCCAAAGGAAAGGGTTTACCAATTGTCGATGATGACTGAGATGGATTCGTCTTCAGTATTCTGGATTGGAAATCTCAGTGAAGATTTTATGAAACAGGCTAAGATATGGGAAAGATTTATTGTTGCAAATATGCCGGATGCAAAGCTTCCGGAATATCCATTCCATTGTACGCTTAAGTATTTCAAGAAGGCTGCTCAATCACAATCAGAGGAATGGTTGAGTCATCAACCGAAGAATGTTCAACTTAGCTCAAGTTGCATTATTTTAGGACCACAAGGAGCAGCTATGAAGATAAACCCAGATGATTATCTGAATAAAGAATTTGATATTGAGAAGAGTGTGCCACATGTTACCTTGTTGGTTTCAGAAGGCTATGAGCAAAAGCAAATGGGAGAAATGATGACAGAAGCAGAGAGACTTACTTTCAGACCAACGAAAGAAAATTTGGCGATCTGGAGAAGTGAAGATCAACGATTTCTCAAAATAATGATTTCGGCTCAAGGACAAGGGGAGCCACAGGCTGTAGGAATGACACATGAATCTATTTGCAATATGAAGATTGATTCAGACCCTATGAAAGAGGAGATGTTGCAACAAGTTCCAGAAGGATTGTGGTCTCGACATAGTACTGATATTGGACTTGTGAAATCAGCCCAACCTGTGAAGGTTGAACTTCGACCAGGAGCCAAACCTCCCTGGAAAAATCAATATCCATTGACAGAGGAAGCAATCAAAGGGATTGAACCACAAATTAATGGACTTTCGACAGGAGGGGTTTTAAAGACAACAAAACACCCTCGGAGTAACACGCCTTTGTGGCCTGTAAAGAAACCAGATGGAAGTTATCGTGTAGCTCACGATTTGAGAGCAGTAAATGAAATAGTGATTGACTTTCCAGCAGAAGTGCCAGATCCTCATACCTTGTTAGCTCAAGTTCCTCCAGATGCGACACATTTTACAGTACTGGACTTATGTGGAGCATTTTTCAGTGTTCCACTTAGTGTAGAGAGTCAGGATTTATTTGGGTTCACCTATCAGGGACAGTTCTATGAGTACAATAGAATGCCACAGGGGTACCGGCATTCGCCGCATATCTTCAATAAAATACTGAAGGAAGATTTGGTAGGGATAGATCAGATATTGCAGAGCACTGTCATTCAGTACGTGGATGATATAATGCTTTGCTCCCAAAATAAGGAAACATGTCATAGGGATTCAATTAAATTACTACAGGTATTGGCAGAAAAGGGGCACAAGGTGTCACAGAAAAAGCTGCAATATTGTCAGGAGAAAGTTGTATATTTAGGTCAAAACATAACTCATGGCCACAGAAACATTTCAGACAAGCAGGTGGAAACTATTCGTAAGGCTCCAAAACCTAGAACAGTCAGAGAAATGATGACATTTCTGGGTATTGCTGGTTATTCCTCAGCTTGGGTAGAGGATTATACTAGTTTGATGGCCCCATTGAGGGCTATGGTGAGGGGTACTGAGAGTGGTCAACTCCATAGCAATCTTTCCTGGACACCGGAAGGTCATGTGGCATTTGAAACTATCAAACAGAGGTTGCAGGAGGCACCTGCACTTGCACTACCAGATTACTCAAAGAACTTTTTGCTATATGTGTCTACTTCTACTGGAGGTAGATATGCATGTGCGGTTCTTTGTCAACCGACAGGTATGGGGACGAATCCTCAGCCTATTTCCTACTACTCTACTGCTTATTCAGAGGTAGAACTAGGGTTACCACTGTGCTACAGAGCAATGGTGGGGGTATATTCCATGTATGACAAAGCATCATCGGTCACGATGGGCTACCCCGTGACAATTCTTACCCATCATAGTCTCAGAAATCTTCTGAACTATGGGAAGTATACATTGACTATGCCCAGGCTCAGAGACTATCATAGACTCTTAGAGCAGGAGGATGTCACCCTTGTGAGATGTGATACAGTAAATCCAGCCGAGAGTTTACCAACTTCCGAGGATGGTGAGCCACATGATTGTGTCCAAGAAGCAGAGAGATATTCGAGGCTTCGATCAGATTTACAAGCCTTTCCATTACGTGAAGCAGACCTGGAGTATTGGACGGATGGGTCTTGCTATCGGGTAGGAGATAAGTTATGTGCTGGTTATGCAGTAGTTAGAGGCAGAGGGACGGGATTTGTTGTTGAAAAGGCTGAAGTAATACCACAGCCTGCATCAGCACAACTTGCTGAACTTGTGGGGCTAACAGAAGCATGTTTGTTAGCGGAAGGTAAGCGAGTAACCATATACACTGATTCAGCATATGCACATAGTGTATGTCATTTGTTTGGGGCGGTATGGAAGGGTCGAGGGTTCAAGAAATCGGATGGTTCTCCGATACAACATCATGCACAAATCATGAAATTGTTGCATGCTATGATGAAGCCTACAGAGATAGCGATAGCTAAGTGTGCAGCTCACAAGACAGATATGTCAAGAGTGACACAAGGGAACAAAGCTGCTGATGAAGCTGCAAAAGCCGTCGCAGGAGCGGATAAATTGGGGAAAGTTTTGCTGGTCACTCATGTAGTGGACTTGGAAGACAAAATTACGCTTCGAGATGTAATTTTGATGCAAGAAGCCGCTTCTATGATCGACAAACAGCTATGGCTAGACCGAGGAGCGGTCAAAGATGCTACTGGTCTGTGGAGAAACCATGAGGGGTTGATCGTAGCGCCTCTAGACCTCTTAGGTCTGATGATTCAAGAAGCACATGGCTTAGCTCATGTTGCGAGGGGGGAGGTTCACAGAAAGATCACAAAGGAATATGGTTTTTGGGCTCCATATTTGTTTGAACAAATTGATTATTTGATAGGAAGATGCACTATCTGTCTTAAAAATAATGTTCGAAGAGGGATACCTGTTCATCCAGGTTACATTCCTACACCCAGAGGGTCCTATGCGTGAGTTGGTCATTGACTTTGTTGATATGATACAACCAGTGGAGGAGAAAAGATACATGTTGGTGGTTGTAGATAGATTTTCACGATGGACGGAAGCTTGTCCAACCAAGCGTAAGGATGCTCAGTCGGTTGCCAAGTTCTTATGTAGAGAAGTCATAAGCAGGTGGGGATTACCCGATCGAATATCCTCAGACAATGGAAGAGAATTTGTGGATAAATCAGTAAAATTGATGTTGCAAAAATTGGGAATTAAGCAACGTCTTGGAGCAGTTTATCACCCACAAAGTCAAGGGATGTGTGAAAGAATGAACGGGGTTTTGAAAAATCGCATTGTGAAGATTTGTCAACATACAGGTCTAAACTGGATAGCGGCGCTTCCTTTAGCACTAATGGTGTGTCGCTCAAGTGAGCTACGTGATTTACGTATGACACCCCATGAGTTGTTAACAGGAAGAAGGATGCCAACGCCTTGTTTACGAACAAGTGGAAAGGGTCCAAGTTTGGCCCTGTTGGACGATGAAATGAGAGCGTACGTTACATATATGGCCAATTTTCATAAAAAGTTGTCCACATATGTTTCTGACAGGCAAAGACAAGAAGAGGTGCAGAAGGAGCTTGAGGAGGATAGGAGGAATACAGTACAACCGGGAGACAAAGTATTCGTAAAGGTATTCAGAAGGAAGTGGTATAACGAACGTCGTGAAGGACCATTCGAAGTGGTTCGTAGTACTGGAACAGCTGTCCAGGTTAAGGGATCTCCTACGTGGTATCATTTGTCACATTGTGTTAAAGCACCTCCAGAAGAGGGGCCACGCGTAGAGAGAGAAGATGGAGATAGGGGAGAACAGGAAGAGGGAGAGATTGTCAACGTTGGGATTAACGTTGATAATGATGACACTTCTGATTATGCCAGAGATGACGATGCAGGGGGTGGAAAGGAAGGAGGATTTGGGGAAATTGATTTCCAATACGTCCCAGAAGCAACAGGGAATATTTCAGCGGGATGTGAAGCATCAAATATCACCAAGGGCAACTCTGTTAAAGGAGAAGCTAGTGATTCGGTTGGACAAAATAGGCCTAGACCAGTTAGGAGAAAAGTCAGACCAAAACGTTACGAAGACTAGGAATGTAGTAACAACAATAACACCAACACGTCAGTCTGTGATAACAACAGTGGGAAACAATTTAACTCTTTCAACATTGATAGTTATTAAAGACATAAATGTATCGCATTCAATTACAAGGGAACCAATAGTGCCAGCAACTAAATCAACTACTTTAATGGTAACTTTGGAAGGATTTAATGGGACGACGGCAATAACAAATGTAGGAGGTATGATACCGACACCAACAACTTTTCTAAAAGTAAACGATGTAACAGCAATGACTCAGCAAATAGGGGTAGAGAACAACATAGGTTCATCTGAAATAGTACAGGATAATATCATGGAAGAACAGGATGGGTTCGTTGGGTTCAATTTAACATCAGAAGATACATCTGATCAATCCCGCTCGGTAGGGAAAAGAGACGCTAAATGGAAAGCATATGGATTTGATTCGGCGGTTTTGAAAATTAAAGATCAATGGGCAGGGAGAAATCTTTGGTTCCAGCAATTAACTCATGCTGTAAGATCAGTGAGGAATCTTGAGGGTCCATGTTTGTTGAGAATTCCAGCACCAGAGACGTGGGGTTCAATTTTACAGACGATTGCTCAACCATTGGCGGGTGGGTGTCAGGCCTATGCGTTGAGATGGCTGTTGTATCATCAACGAGCATTGACAGACAAAGACATGTCGTTGTCACACCATTTGTATAAGCCTAGTTATAAGTGTTCTTGGTTAAATGAATTTCCCTATGTGAATATGTTGGATGGTAAAGAAAGTCAGGTGACAGCGATCCCTGAAGCATTTGAGGTGAGAGCAATGAGAGCTAAAAGTTGTATTTGTTCTACTAAAACAGATGAGGTAAATGGTATGTTCATGGGTATTTCAGATTGTGATAATTATATGCTGACTGTGGGTAAAGACGCACGAAAGGTTAGGGGTGGTCAATATAATGTAACTTTTTATGCACCAGGTAGTAAGAAGGGCAGGACTGTGATAGGGAGGGATCAATATTTCCCTATCAATGTAACTATTGGGAATTTTAGAGATATTTGGTGGGTATGTGGTGATAAAGCCTATATATTCTTACCCCATGGATGGAAAGGATGTTGTTACATGTCAACGTTGAAACTTCCATATGAGGTTTTTACAATAAGAAGAGGAGTAGCACCGACCCCAGACCAATCTGAAACGACTGTTGAGAATAGGGTTAAACGAGACATGGCTAAATTTAATAATCTTGAAGCCTACCATTGGAGAATAAGTTTGGGAGAGAAGTGGGGACTTGGTCTTTTTCCATGGTATGGTGTAACTTTCTTAGCAGATCATATTGATAATATTACATATACGTTGCAGGGCTTTGCGAATGAAACAATAAGAGGGTTTAACCTTCTGTCAAATGCTCAAAGAAGTCACAGACTGACGTTGTTGAAACATGACATGGCTCTTGATTATATTTTGGCAAAACAAGGTGGATTATGTTTGGCTATGAATCTGACGGGGGATGATTGTTATACTTTGATCCCAGATAGTTCCGATAATATCACGAGTGTTATAGATGCTTTGAAGAATATAAGGGATGCTTTTGGGAGATCTGAGAAAGCTGGATGGTCAGCGAAGTCTTGGTTGCAAGATCAGTTAGGTCCAATAGGGGCAGTGATGGTTCAGATTTTAATCGCAGCTCTGATAGCGTTGTGTGTCATGTTTTGCTTTTGTACTTTGTTACTGACCTTTGCAAAAGCTATGATATTAAGATGGGTTGGTGTTGTGATGCCTGGAGACAACACTCAGATGCCGTTGTTGATTGTTCCTGATCTGGACGAAGATGGACGAGGGGATCTAGATGGACTACTGATGGATAAATATCCTTTTTGATTATTTGATCATTTTACAATGTTTTTTTTTCCAATATTAGTGTGATTTTTAGTATGATTTATGAATCAAGGGGGGAATGGGTTTATGTGATTCATGCATCATTTATATATCAGTTTTATAGTCTTAGTGGATAGTGATGTTTAATTTGAAAGTGTTTTTTTGGGAAAGATACTGTTTGGTCTTTTTCTTTTTCTTCCAGAGGCATTTGGGAGAACATGTGGAGATTGGAATACTCAAACAAAGACAATATGAAGGGACAATATGACTGGAGGAGATGAAACAAGGAGGGTGTGGCTGATTCCATCATCAACAAGTCCATTGGAAGAGGACATTACAGGGAGATGAAGTGTAGTGGACTACATTCCAGTGTCTGCAATGAAATATAGACATGTGTAATACATAATGGTGTCATATTCTTAGGTATTGATTTTAGTAGAATTATGTTTGATGTTATTGAATGCAGATGAGGATCGTAGATGCTTTTGTTTATTTCGATGGGGTTAGGGACAGAAGGTTTAAGCAGGGAGAGATTCCCTTTCAGGTCCTATGGGTTGACCAGCCTGAGAGTGGATATTTATGGATAGGATTTTGTTTACATGGGTATTTAATTACATCATAGTTTCAAATGCATTTACATGAGTTATGAGGTTATCTGGAGTACCGACGGTGGTTGCCTGGGGCAGAGGGACGGTGAGAGAATTTTACTGTCTTGATTGATGGATGGATATCTGAAAAGATGGCTGCCGGACAGTTTTTCGCTCTCACACTCCATAGAGATTTATTCATAATTCATAGTAATGTGTTCATACTTCATAAACAGTTGTTCATATGTCATAGTAATGTATTTACACTCCATAGAGATTTCTTCATATGTCATAGTAATGTATTCACACTTCAGAAACAGTTATTTCATAGAAAGGTATTTACACTCTAGAGAAGAATGTTCTTGGTTTAAGGTTAAAGATACTCAATGGGATAAATTGTTACTGGTCATAATCCTATTGTTGTCGAGACTTTTTAGTTTTGTCTCGAAGGGGGGAATATGTAGTGTATTAAAATTATGTCTTTGTTAAATGTTTTGCATGAAGAAATGGAAGGTTGATTATTGCTATCCAGAGGGAAGGTTTTAGCATGACGTCACCTATGACAGACAGGAAGGGGGTGGTAAAATACGGGGATTGAACAGTAGAGGGAGCCAGTCAACTCTTGGGCTATATAAAGGGGGGAGCACTGACGAAGAGTTAGAATGCAGCAAGATTTATTTGGGGTCTGGTTCTCCGGATATTGTGTCCGTACTTACGCTGGAACCTCGTGGTTTGAATAAAGGCCTTTGAACACGATCCAACCTAAGCAGACTTCTTGATTGACGACAACACCTTCCAATAACCTACACTACAGTACACTGAGTGTATTAAACATTAGGAACACCTGCTTCTTTCCCTGCCATAGACTGACCAGGTGAAAGCTATGATCCCTTATCGATGTCTCTTGTTAAATCCACTTCAGTGTAGATGAAGGGGAGGAGACGGGTTAAAGAAGGATGGTGAATGGGCAAAACAAAATATTTAAGTGCCTTTGAACAGGGTATGGTAGTAGGTACCAGACGCACCGGTTTGAGTGTGTCAAGAACTGCAATGCAGTTTCAACAGTTTCCCGTGGGTATCAAGAATGGTCCACCACCAAAAGTACATCCATCCTGACAAAGTTAGGCTTTTCTGAGGGCAGAAGGGGGTGCAACTCAATATTAGGAAGGTGTTCCTAATGTTTTGTACACTCAGTATATATCTCACCACAGCAGGTCAAGAACAAAAGAGAAAGACACATTGAAGCTAAGACCCTTTTAGAACCATTTGACCATGTTTGGATTCAAAATCGGACTTGTTGATCAATAACATTACAGTTGAGTTAACTTCCAATCAGATATCAGACCTACAGTATGTTATCACAACAGAAGCTCAGAGGTGTGACAGAACGGGGGATGGTGAGATAATGCATCATTCAGAATGGGGGATGGTGAGATAATGCATCATTCAGAATGGGGGATGGTGAGATAATGCATCATTCAGAATGGGGATGGTGAGATAATGCATCATTCAGAATGGGGGATGGTGAGATAATGCATCATTCAGAATGGGGGATGGTGAGATAATGCATCATTTGTCACCCAGTACAGCCAGAAGAGGACTGGCCACTGCTCAGAGCCTGGTTCCTCTCTAGGTTTCTTCCTAGGTTCCTTCCTTCTAGGGAGTTTTTCCTAGCCACTGTGCTTCTGCATTGCTTGCTCTTTGGGGTTTTAGTCTCGGTACCTGCACCCTCAGCGGAGTCACCAAACACCGGAAGCATCCGTTTTTCAGGGAAAAGGCAGAGCGGAAGGCAAAGCCTGAAAACCGGAAGCTTCTGGTTTCTGTGGACCTCGTTTAGGCATTTCTTTTACGCCTGATACGTTAGGTTAGGGTATCTGTAAAGCACTCTGTGACAACGGCTGATGTAAAAAGGGCTTTATAAAATAAATGTGATTGATGTAAATCACACCAACTGACTGGTTCTTCTAATGTTGTTCACACAGGAGACCATGTTAAGACATTCTCTACATCCAGAGAGCAACAGCAGGAAGATCACAGAGCTAAGAGGTCTCACCACTGCCCACATTGTGAGGAGATTTTCCCAATTCTATCAAAGCTAAAAAATACACCTAAAAATACACACAGGAGAGAATCTATTTCCCTGCTCTGTTGTGGGAAGAGCTGTAAAATATCAAGGGATCTGGTACTCCTGCTCTGACTGTTGGAAGAGTTTCTCTCAACATGGCCACATACATGTGAGAATCCTCATCAGCTGTCTGACTAGCTAAGATTAAAATCATTCCATCACTTAATTCTCAAGAAATCGTAGCACACTCTATTGTAATCCTATTGTTTCTCACTGTGAGAGAACTGTGCAGAGGAAAGGAACTGTTATAGAATGTTATTATCTCTTTACTTTACTGATCAGTGTTCACCTGGTCAGTTTTGGTGTGATTTGTTTGCTTCTACTATAATGATATTGAGATTACCTTGGATTTGCCCTTAGCGTTGAATATCCTCTGTGAGGCTGGTTGACTGGGTGGTTTTGCTTCCCTCTGTAGTTTTCTGTGGGAATGAGCTAGTAGACACAACATGTATCAGATAGAGATGGTGTGATGATCAGTTTTCACCATTAGTTTGGGTGGATACTTTTTGTTTATTAAATTGTATTTTAAAACTAGATGAGTTATTTTAGTCATTAATAGTCATTAAGGCTTAATTCAAGCCTGTTTAATTTATCTGCCAATGAAAAATAGTATGTATATGAATTTGTTCTAGTCAAGCTTTTCTCTTTTGTGTAATGAATTACCAAAAAACTATGTTTCAAGTGACATATTTACTGTTGTTCTGAAGCTGAACAAGACAGGAAGTTTAAATGAGCATCACAAAGCTAAATCTGACCTATTCACTAACATGTTTTGTCAGCATAAGCAGCTGTGAGACATGCTAGAGTACTGTAACATTACTGATCTACTGAATCATTGTAGTTGTTGGGGGTTATCTTTACAGTAAATATAATGGTGGTGGATAAGCCTTCAATGCAAGCTGCAGGGGTTGCCTTTCAACAAGATGATCCTGACATTTTAAAGGTTAAAAAGGTGGACTTTGTGGCCTTTATTGCAATGGTGATTAACGGCACTGCCAAGGTGGAGAAAATATCTAGGAAGATATAAATCATTGTGGTTGCGGCAGAACGGTTCCTGGGGCTGAAAGATTTATTGGCAAAAGAGTTACATGGAATATTGTCAAAAGCCATACCACCATCTCAGGTCCTAGAGACTGAGAAGGGAGATATGGAGATTTAAAGGAAGGAAGAAATGGGAGTTTTGTTTGTTTTGGCAATGTACTATTATTATTAGGGTGAAGTAAGTTAGTATCACTATTAAGTATGGATTTATTATTTATTTAATTTATTTTGTGGTTTCAAACCGTCCAGTTGGTGGCGGCAATGCAACTTTTGGATGTAGTCTGCCATAAAACCCACAGAAGAAGAAGATGTCGCCGTTGCATTGTGGTAGTTGGAAATAGGAACTTCCGGGGAGGCGCGCAACATTCTTCAGAACAAAGCAAACCACATGGCTGTGCTTTCCGTTTCTCTTTATTACTACAGGTATGTAATAGCACTTTTAAACTGCCTAATATCGAAATAACGTCATAACATGTTAGATAACAAATCAGTCAAGGTATTATCACGTTTGGGAAAGGTTTTGTGTCAGTCTGAGTGATTGAAGAACGTGATAAAATATATTTTACAAGCACACGGCGCGGCGTCCATTACACGTTTTCATTTGTGAGGCTTTCCAGGTTCGTATATAGGTCAGTGCGTTTCGCCTGGGCATGTTCAGTACAAAAACGTTTTGGAAAGTTGCAGATAGAAATACCCTGAATAGAACTGACATGATTCCTTAGAATCAGAGGCATGTTTGTTCTACATAATACATTTCTATCTGATCGTTGCCAACGTCTCTGTCCTCCTGCTGGACGCAGCCCTGGTACCCGCTTGTCCCTATGTATGTGAAGCTAGTCATAATAACGATTAACCACAATAGTGGAATTTGCGGTTCGCCCTCAAAATAAAAGGCCCTCATTGAAAGTGATGCAAACTGATACAAAATATTGGAATCATGTCAAACCTTGTTACTTAATTTAAAATGAATTACAAAAACTTATTTTTTGAAAATAAACAGGGGGAAAAACGGTTGAAATCCCACTGTGGAGGTATTAGACCACATAATTGCATTGGGGGCAATTCTTATATGCACTTATGAAACGGGTTGGATTGTTTTCCCATGGAACGGGTGACACCCACAGAAAACAATTCTCAAGAGTTTATACAAATATTAGCTTGTTAGTTGTTATTGCAGGACTTTGACTGTGAAAAATCACCTTCCCAGTCAGTCTATTGCAGGGGTACTCCAGTACTATTTGAGAAGGTCCGGTCACACAAATGTCCTAGGTGGCAAAGGTCCGGATGGATATTGCCATTTATTGGCCTAGTAACAAACCACAAACTGTTCACAACCCTCTTGTTGGCGGAGAGAACACAATTTTACACATTTTACGACAGGGCTGAGATGTTTTGTTGTTGTTGTTTTTAAGCAATTCTACATGTTTCCATGTCTTATGTGTGTTTATATGATACCAGGGGTTGAAGCCCAACCAAAACAGTATTATTATATTATTATTTTGTGACCTGTGGTCCATATTGACCCCGTTCTTGGTCCTTACCGCGTTACGCCAGTTGAGTATGCTGTTTCTTTTGTTTGTATTGGACATTCATATTGCACTGCATGGACGGCTTGTTCAATAGGGCGATATGGGCGATGCACTGCCAAACGGGAAAAGGAAGGGATTTTTTTTCTAATCAATTATATCACGGCAACAGCAGTTATCACTGTTCACGTCTGATCTGCCAGCCACTAAATGTCAAATCAGGCTAAAGTTGTGCTTCAAATGGCCCCGCCCGTTTTTTGGGCGATTTCAGTCAGGTTGAAAATCGCCCAGAAGTCTCTCATAGCCTGTCATGTAAAATCTATTTTGTTCACATTTCAAAGCTTTCAATACATTCTCTATGGGTGTCTGTGTGCATGCACTTACGCGCTTTCGTCATACGTGACGTAACGTTGAACGTAACTAAGACAATGGCGGCTATCAGCGTCTATGTTGCGACCTGCAGTGTGGCGTTATTTTATGTTTTTAATTTGTAGACTTAGTTTACAAACATTCTGCAAACATTCTGCTTTGGACTGATCTTCGGTTTTGGACTGATCTTGTTGATCGTGTACATACCCGCTACGAACGGACTAAATAATGAAAACGCTGCTGGCAGCGGAATCCCAATACAGCTGGGAGACTTGACTGGATGACAGAGTCCCGGACAGAGAGGTGGAGCCGGCCACCTTCACCCTGGTCAGAGCGGACCGCGATCCTGGTTAGAGAGCGACTCTGTACCCGGACATTGAACTGCTTTCTGTGTCATTGAACCTTACTATTGTTGATAAAACAAGTTTACTGGAGAACGGAGAAAAAGTAGAGACTTTTGGACAAGGTGGATAATTGTATAATATAAGGCAGTTTATTCAGAGGTAAAGATATCTGGAATCGCGTGCACGGACCCGTTCGTCAAACTCGTAGGGAGTTTATCAGAAGAGCCCCTAAACATTGTGTGCTGACATTTTATACAATAAAATGAAGTAGGTTGAATCTAGTAGTTCTGATCTTCTGATTGGTCCTGATGAGTTGGGCGATGTCACCTCCAGGCTAGTGTCACTGTTGCATTGGCTCTGAGTCGGGTTCTCTGTCTTCAGATGTTCAGCCTAAGAGAAGAGGATTTGTGTGTGTGTGTGTGTGTGTGTGTTTGTTATCAGTGTGTGTGTGTGTGTGTGTGTTTGTTATCAGTGATGATGTTTGTGTGTGTGTGTGTGTGTGTGTGTGTTTATCAGTGATGATGTGTGTGTGTGTGTGTGTGTGTGTGTGTGTGTGTGTGTGTGTGTGTGTGTGTGTGTGTGTGTGTGTGGGTGTGTGTGTGTGTGTCCTCAGGGCAAGAACTCGTGAGTTGGAAGAACTGAGAGACCTATGGCGTGGGTGTTATCCTTAGCCACCTGCTGACAAGGCTGACAAGATAGGACTCTTGTTCATTGTATTGAATACAAAGGCCCAACACAAAATGGGTCATGCACAAGATTTTAGTCAGACCAAGCTATAACATTATATATTTACTACGACAGTACATTCAACCAAAAGCTAATATAACAAAGGCATCAGAGATTATTTATAATCTGTCACAGAAACTGGAATCCATCTCCCCAGATCAGTCAATAAATGCTTCTGGTATTGACTTATATGCTGCCCCTGTCTTCATGTTGTTGCTGGACATATCTTTTTTAAAATGTGTGTAGGTCATCAGAAAAATTGCCCCTCCTGAGAATTTTTTCAGGAGCCGCCACTGTTAAGGAGATATGTTTAATTTGAGAAGAATGGATGAACTTTTTCAATGCTAGTTAAGGATACTATAGTCACCACGTTTCACATTGGATTTATTAACGACATAAAGGTACGACCTGTTTTTAATTATAGTGCTACACTGCACTGCACAAACAAGATTGTTAGCTAGCTAGCTAACATCTGCTCTGTTCCAACATTAAACAAACTCTGAAGTTCAAAGACATTCAAAGTACCTCCATAGAAGCCGGTCCTCCGTAGGTATAATTCTGTGGGCCTAATTCAGATAATGCAGGTCATAACACGATGCCCAGCGGTTCAAGGCAAGCTACCTCTATCCTCTAACGAGCTCTCCACACCCGCAAAATGTCGCACCTTACACTGTGGTGTGCTAGTGTATTTATTCTCCCACTTGGATGTCACTTCCACAAGCTTTAAATTGAGGGCCAGGTTGTCAGGATTGGTAATGTACAATACACATTAATTACAAGTACTCCTAAAGATACACTTAATTTTAACTAGCTAAATCCTGTGTAACAACTAGTAATTACATTGTACTTGGCAAACATTACATTTACTATGCTTTGAAATAGTGTCTTATTCTTTGAAATAGTGTCTTATTCTTCATCTGGGTATTGTATTTATTATGGATCCCCATTACTCTTCCAAAATTAAGGCAGTTCATACAATTTTAAAAACATTACAATACATTCACAGATTTCACAACACACTGTGTGCCCTCAGGCCCCTACTCCACCACTACCACATATCTACAGTACAAAAATCCATGTGTACGTGTGTGTATAGTGCGTATGTTATCGTGTGTGTGTGTATGCATGTGTCTGCACCTATATTTGTGTTGCTTCACAGTCCCCGCTGTTCGATAAGGTGTTTTTTTAATCTGTTTTAAAAAATCTAATTGTAGTACTTGCATCAGTTACTTGATGTGGAATAGAGTTCCATGTAGTACTGTGCGCCTCCCATAGTCTGTTCTGGACTTGGGGACTGTGAAGAGACCTCTGGTGGCATGTCTTGTAAGGGATGCATGGGTAACCGAGCTGTGCGCCAGTAGCTCAAACAGACAGCTCGGTGCACCCAACATGTCAACACCTCTCATAAACACAAGTAGTGATGAAGTCAATCTCTCCTCCACTTTGAGCCAGGAGATATCGAGTTGCATATTATTCATATTAGCTCTCTTTGTACATCCAAGGGCCAGCCGTGCTGCCCTGTTCTGAGCCAATTGCAATTTTCATAAGTCCTTTTTTGTGGCACCTGAACACACGACTGAACAGTAGTCCAGGTGTGACAAAAATAGGGACCTGCCTTGTTGATAGTGCGGTTAATTGTATTTATTTATTTATTTCACCTTTATTTAACCAGGTAAGCCAGTTGAGAACAAGTTCTCATTTACAACTGCGACCTGGCCAAGATAAAGCAAAGCAGTGCGATAAAAACAACAACACAGAGTTACATATGGGGTAAAACAAAACATAAAGTCAAAAATACAACAGAAAATATATATACAGTGTGTGCAAATGTAGCAAGTTATGGAGGTAAGGCAATAAATAGGCTATAGTGCAAAATAATTACAATTAGTATTAACACTGGAATGATAGATGTGCAAGAGATGATGTGCAAATAGAGATACTGGGGTGCAAATGAGCAAAATAAATAACAATATGGGGATGAGGTAGTTGGGTGGGCTAATTTCAGATGGGCTGTGTACAGGTGCAGTGATCGGTAAGGTGCTCTGACGCTTAACTGATGCTTAAAGTTAGTGAGGGAGATAAGAGTCTCCAGCTTCAGAGATTTTTGCAATTCGTTCCGGTCATTGGCAGCAGAGAACTGGAAGGAATGGCGGCCAAAGGAGGTGTTGGCTTTGGAGATGACCAGTGAGATATACCTGCTGGAGGGCATACTGGTGGGTGTTGCTATGGTGACCAAAGAGCTAAGATAAGGCAGGGATTTGCCTAGCAGTGATTTATAGATGGCCTGGAGCCAGTGGGTTTGGCGACAAATATGTAGTGAGGACCAGCCAACAAGAGCGTACAGGTCACAGTGGTGGGTAGTATATGGGGCTTTGGTGACAAAATGGATGGCACAGTGATAGACTACATCCAATTTGCTGAGTAGAGTGTTGGAGGCTATTTTGTAAATGACATCGCCGAAGTCAAGGATCGGTAGGATAGTCAGTTTTACGAGGGCATGTTTGGCTTTGTTGCGAAATAGGAAGCCGATTCTAGATTTAACTTTGGATTGGAGATTCTTAATGTGAGTCTGGAAGGAGAGTTTACAGTCTAACCATACACCTAGGTATTTGTAGTTGTCCACATACTCTAGGTCAGACCCGTTGAGAGTAGTGATTTTAGTCAGGTGGGCGGGTGCCAGCACCGTTCGATTGAAGAGCATGCATTTAGTTTTACTAGTGTTTAAGAGCAGTTGGAGGCTACTGAAGGAGTGTTGTATGGCATTGAAGCTCGTTTGGAGGTTTGTTAATACAGTGTCCAATGAAGGGCCAGATGTATACAAAATGGTGTCATCTGCGTAGAGGTGGATCTGAGAGTCACCAGCAGCAAGAGCGACATCATTGATATACACAGAGAAAAGAGTCGGCCCAAGAATTGTACCCTGTGGCACCCCCATAGAGACTGCCATAGGTCCAGACAACAGGCCCTCCGATTTGACACATTGAACTCTATCTGAGAAGTAGTTGGTGAACCAGGCGAGGCAGTCATTTGAGAAACCAAGGCTATTTAGTCTGCCAATAAGAATGCAGTGGTTGACAGAGTCGAAAGCCTTGGCCAGGTCGATGAAGACGGCTGCACAGTACTGTCTATTATCGATCGCGGTTATAATATCATTTAGGACCTTGAGCGTGGCTGAGGTGCACCCATGACCAGCTCGGAAACCGGATTGCATAGCGGAGAAGGTACGGTGGGATTCGAAATGGTCGGTGATCTGTTTGTTAACTTGGCTTTCAAAAACATTCGTAAGGCAGGGCAGGATGGACATAGGTCTGTAACAGTTTGGATCTAGAGTGTCACCCCCTTTGAAGAGGGGGATGACCGCGGCAGCTTTCCAATCTCTGGGGATCTCAGACGTTACGAAAGAGAGGTTGAACAGGCTAGTAATAAGGGTTGCGAAAATTTTGGCGGCTAATTTTAGAAAGAAAGGGTCCAGATTGTCTAGCCCAGATTATTTGTAGGGGTCCAGATTTTGCAGCTCTTTCAGAACATCAGCTGTCTGAATTTGTGTGAAGGATAAGCGGGGGGGCATGGGCAAGTTGCAGCGGAGGGTGCAGAGCTGGTGGCCGGGGTAGTGGTATCCAGGTGGAAAGCATGGCCATCCGTAGCAAAATGCTTGTTGAAATTCTCGATTATTGTAGATTTATCGGTGGTGATAGTGTTTTCCTAGCCTCAGTGCAGTGGGCAGCTGGGAGGAGGTGCTCTTATTCTCCATGGACTTTACAGTGTCTCAAAACTTTTTGGAGTTAGTGCTACAGGATGCACATTTCTGTTTGAAAAAGTTAGCCTTTGCTTTCCTAACTGCTTGTGTATATTGCTTCCTGACTTCCCTGAAAAGTTGCATATCGCGGGGGCTATTTGATGGTAATGCAGTACGCCACAGGATGTTTTTGTGCTGGTCAAGGGCAGTCAAGTCTGAGGAGAACCAGGGGCTATATCTGTTCTTAGTTCTGTATTTTTTGAATGGGGCATGTTTATTTAAGATTGAGAGGAAATTACTTTTAAAGGACAACCAGGCATCCTCTACTGACGGAATGAGATCTATATCCATCCAGGATACCTGGGCCAGGTCAATTAGGAAGGCCTGCTCGCTAAAGTGTTTTAGGGAGCGTGTGACAGTGATGAGGGATGGTCGTTTGACCGCGGACCCGTTACGGACGCAGGCAATAAGGCAGTGATCGCTGAGATCCTGGTTGAAGACAGCAGAGGTGTATTTAGAGGATGATATCTATGAGGGTACCCATGTTTACGGATTTAGGGTTGTACCTGGTAGGTTCGTTGATAATTTGTGTGAGATTGAGGGCATCTAGTTTGGATTGTAGGATGGCCGGGGTGTTAAGCATATCCCAATTTAGGTCATCAAGCAGTATGAACTCTGAGGATAAATGGGGGGCAATCAATTCACATATGGTGTCCAGGGCACAGCTGGGGGGTGAGGGGGGTCTGTAGCAAGCGGCAACAGTGAGAGACTTATTTCTGGAAAGGTGGATTTTTAGAAGTAGAAGCTCAAACTGTTTGGGCACAGACCTGGATAGTATGATAGAGCTCTGCAGGCTATCTCTACAGTAGATTGCAACTCCACCCCCTTTGGCATTTCTATCTAGACGGAAAATGTTGTAGTTGGGGATGGACATTTCAGAATTTTCGGTGGCCTTCCTAAGCCAGGATTCAGACACTGCTAGAACATCAGGGTTGGCGGAGTGTGCTAACGCAGTGAATAACTCAAACTTAGGAAGTAGACTTCTGATGTTAACATGCAGAAAACCAAGGCTTTTACGGTTACAGAAGTCAACAAATGATAGCTCCTGGGGAGTAGGAGTGATACTGGGGGCTGCAGGGCCTGGGTTAGCCTCTACATCACAAGAGGAACAGAGGAGGACTAGAATAAGGATACGGCTAAAGGCTTTAAGAACTGGTCTTCTAGTGCATTGGGTACAGAGAATAAAGGGGGCAGATTACCGGGCGTTATAGAAAAGATTCAGGGCATTATGTACAGACAAGGATATGGAAGGATATTAGTACAGTGGAGGTAAACCTAAGCGTTGGGTAACAATGAAATAGATAGCATCATTGGAGGCACCGATTGAGCCGGTCTCGGCGTGTATGGGGGGTGGAACAAAGGAACTATTTGAGGGAGTTTGAGAGGGACTTGGGGTTCTACAGTGAAATTGTATAATAAGAACTAACTGGAACAGCAATAGGCAAGGCATATTGACATGGGAGAGAGGCATAAAGCAATCACAGGTGTTATTAGAGAGAGCTAAGACAACAACTGGTAATGGCGATAAAGTTTGGTCTGAGGCTAAACAGAATAAACAGGACAGGGTACCTTGTAAAGGAACAGTCCAGCAGGCATCAGCTGCACAGCTGAGTGATCATAAGGTCCAGTGAACAGCAATATGTGAGTCCGAGAGCAGTTCAAATTGGTGCTTCAGCACAGCGAGTTTGCGGTTGTAGTGTGCGTGTGCTAGCGGGCCGGGGCTAGCAGATGGATCTTCTTGGTCATCGCAACGGGAAGCCTGTTGAAACTACAGATGATTACGTCGGAAGACGAGTCGTGATGGATCGGCAGGGCTCCGTGTCGACTCTAGGAGGTCCCGTCCGGTTGACAGAGAGGTAGATAGCCGGGAGATGTGCTTGACTCAAGGCTAGCTCAAGGCTGATTAGCCAACAACAACATTCATTTGGTTGCAGCTAGCTAGTTGCGATTATCCAGTGTTAAAGGTCCAGTGATTCAGTGATTCCGGCAGAAAATCCGATAGGTTCTGGGTCGATAACTCGCTGTGCAGACAGTGCAGACTGGCCGATAATAGTCCAGACTAGAGCTGGCTGGTAGGTAGTGCAGGCCACGGACAATGGAGAAAAAGCCGCTAACGGTGGCTAATAGCAAGCAGCTAGTTAGCTGGTTACTCCCGTCCGGTAGACAGAGAAGTAGATAGCCGGGGCTAGCTCAAGGCTCAAGGCTAACTGATGCTACGGGGGCAGTGGTGATTAGCCTACAGCAACATCCATTCGGTTGCGGCTAGCTAGATCCGGTGTTAAGGTCCAGTGATTCAGTTATTCCGGCAGAAAATCTGATGTTCTGGGTGAAAACCGCCAACGGTGGCTAATAGCAAGTAGCTAGTTAGCTAGTTAGCTGGCTGGCTAGTTTCAACTGGAGATTCTAGATAAAGGTGAGTAAATAATAGAATTCGTTCTACATTGAGCTTTTAGTTTTAGAAATACTTATTCCTTTCCATCCACTCTGAAACTAACTGCAACTCTTTGTTAAGTGTTGCAGTCATTTCAGTCGCTGTAGTAGCTGACATGTATAGTGTTGAGTCATCCGCATACATAGACACTTGTGTTAGATCTGTTTTCATAAGCTCAACCAAGTTAACCCAGATGGGATGCTTTATTTTGGAGGCAAGTGCTAGCAACAACATTGACTGGAGATATATTTTGAACAGTGCACATTAATGTTTAAGTAATTGTATTTTACCAGGTAAGTTGACGAACACATTCTCATTTACAGCTACAACCTGGGAAATAGTTACAGTGGAGAGGAAGGGGGATGAATGAGCCGATTGGAAGCTAGGGATGATTAGGTGGCTGTGATGGTCTGAGGGACAGATTGGTAATTCAGCCAGGACACTGGGGTTAACACCCCTACTCTTACGATAAGTGGCATGGGATCTTTAGTGACCGCAGACAGTCAGGGCACCCGTTTAACATCCCATCCGAAAGATGGCACACATGATTTTAACCCAATTTATAAGAGATTGTCCAAAATCGAAATGCTCCAGGCATTTATATATAAACCCCAGTCGTACTTTATCAAATGCCTTTTCGAAGTCTGCTATGAATAGTAGGCCTGGTTTCCCAGATTTTCCATAGTGTTCTATTGTTTCCAGTACTTGCCTTACATTATCTCCAATGTATCGCCCATGTAAAAAACCTGTCTGATTAGAATTAATAATGTCCGGCAATACCTTTTTAATTCTATGTGCTATACATTTTGCTAGAATTTTTGTGTAAGGGGCCGCCAATTTTTTAAATGGACTCTATATATATATATATATTATTTAGCAGACGCTCTTATCCAGAGCGACTTACAGGAGCAATTAGGGTTAAGTGCCTTGCTCAAGGGCACATCGACAGATTTTTCACCTAGTCGGCTGAGGGATTAGAACCAGCGACCTTTCGGTTACTGGCACAACGCTCTTAACCACTAAGCTACTCTATATCTTTATATTTTCCACTTGTATCCTGTTTCAGTAATAACGAAATCAGACCTTCTTCTTGAGTGTCTGATAATCTACCATTTACATAGGAGTGATTAAAACATGCTAATAACGGTCCTCTGAGTATATAAAAAAAGGTTTGGTATACCTTGACTGTGTTGTTTGTCAGACCAGGAGACTTCTGTCTGTAGCGTCAGAGAAGTTTGGCCTACACATCTAAAGGTGAGACTCACCAACAAGTTAATGTCTGTTGTTTCGCTCTAGGACGCCTACAAGTGTCTGAAGGTAGCAGGTACCAGTTTAAAACATTTGTGGAAGTAAATATTGAAGTATTTAGTGCCCAAAAAAGGTGTTAATTTATATATATGTTTTACTTATCTTTCTTAATCTCTGAAATACAGGACAGAAACTTCAAAACCAACTTCCCTTTGAAAATGATTGGCAATATCATCCCCCACTCACTATCACAAGGGTTAGCAAATGTCAGGATCAATTCCATTTAAATTACAGTCAATTCACAAAGTAACCCAAATTCCAATTCCACATTTTCCTCATTCAAAAGCATTGAAGAATATTGGAATTGTATGTCAGAATTACAGAATTCAACCTAGCAATAGACTGGGTCAACTTAGGGAGGTCTAATTTATCAAGATCATTTATAGATAGATAGAACCTGCTCTTACCATAAGAAACAGATTTCCCAATCTTCTCCTCCTCTTCTTCATCTTTAATGTTGACATTCAGCTCCAGTGTTTGACTGCAGTCTTCCAGCTTCACTGATGCCATCTCTAGATCCTGCAGTGCAAACTGGGTCACAATCAGTGTGAAGGGAGGCAGGCTGGGTTTGTACTCACTGTCAATCTGGTAAATCTGAATAGGATCCCAGTACTAAATAGAAGTCTGAGATCAACTTCCTGGTCCTTCCCTCTGCATGCCACACCCCCTCCCATTGTACTGTATGCATGAACACATTTGGAACAATGACTGCCTAAAATGCTGTGGTTCTACAAGCACAGTAGGAAAGGTTGTGGTAGACGTGGGCCATCACAGGTGAGTTCACAGCTCTTACTGGTCATAAATGTCAATGACTCACCCTCAAATGGCCCATCAATACCAGAGCTCTACAAAACTATTTACGGTAACGCTTCCTTTTATGGGGTCCTTATTACAGTGTAATTACATGTAACTACACCGTAACAAGACTATTTACATAATCAACTGGATATTTGAACAGTCTGACCCTCAATATAGTCCTGTGCATATATTGAACTCCAACAATGGGGGATGGAAAGGGTCTGTTGAAATGAATACTGTAGTGGTGTGAGAAAGGTAACCCAAGCTTCCTCTCTGGTTCCACTCCCCAATAGTAAGTGGGTCATTGTTGATTTGTTGCGGTAATGCTGTCCCTGGACTTTGGTACCGTATAAAACACTTTAAAATGACACCACTTTTCCCCCCATTTTATTTCACTGTTATTTAATAAGAAACATATGTAAGTCCTTTATACTGCAAAACATTTATTTGTATGCATTGTAGCAAATAATGGTGGCTAGCAAATTGGCTTGTCCCAATGGTGATGTGTAAAGGTGTAGTGACATGTTTTGACTAGATAATAGACATGTAAATTATTTTGAATGCCATGAATTAAACAAAACCATTGTATTTACTGTATAGATAAACCAAAAAACAAAGGTTGACCAGCACAAATTAATGTAGAATGTTTATTTTTCATTACCAGATCAATTACGTTCATTACAGTTATCCAAATATATTTATCAATGACAAAAAGAATGAATCTAGTTTTAAAAGACAATTTAATAAACACATGTAGTCGTTTCGTAGCATGTGTATCATTAAACAAAAGTTATGTAGTAAAAACTAATCCACCCAAAGTAATGGTGAAAACTGATCATCACACCATCTCTATCTGATAGGTGTCTATGAGCTCATTCCCACAGAATACTGCAGAGGGACAACTTGGTGTCAGAGAAAAACGTACTATATGTTACAAAAAACATACCACTCAATATAGTATGATACAGTATGTTATGTTACATTACAATGAACATGCTAAGAAGTTGCATGCTAAGCTAACATGCAAAGTACACTATATATACAAAGGTATGTAGACAGCCCTTCAAATTAGTGGATTCAGCTATTTCAGCCACACCCGTTGCTAACAGGTGTATAAAATCAAACACAGCCATGCAATCTCCATAGACAAACACTGGCAGTAGAATGGCCTCACTGAAGAGCTCTGTGACTTTCAATGTGGCATCGTCATAGGATGCCACTTCTCCAACAAGTCAGTTGGTCCAATTTCCGACCAACCCCCCTCCTTTTGTTTTTGCCTTAAAGGGACATTTCTAAATGTTTCAACTCCATGTTCATCATCTCCAGCACCACCCCAACATCGACATATGTGAAAATGGCGCGTTTCTACGTTTTGTACTAAAAAATATAATTTCCTGTGACATTCAATATTCCCATCAGCATGAAACAGCAGGAACCGGGATTCATCAGACCAGGCAATGTTTTTCTAATTGTTCAGTGTCCAGTGTTTTCATTCCTTAGCCCACTGCAGTTTCTTGTTTTCTGCTGAAAGCTAATGGGGATCTATAATAAATACACCACAACTACATCATTAAGGATCATAGCTTTCACCTGGGTTCACCTGGTCAGTCTATGTCATGGAAAGAGCAGGGGTCCTTAATGTTTTGTACACTCAGTGTATGTTGTGTCTACTAGCTCATTCCCACAAACTGCAGAGGGAAGCAGTACCACCCAGTCAACCATCAGACTCCATTGTGAGATGCCTCAAAGAGCATATTCAACCCTAAGGGCATATCCAAGGTAATCTCAATATCTTTACAGTAGAAGCAAACAAAACACACCAAAACTGACAAGGTGCAACACTGATCAGTAAAGTAAAGAGAGGCTAACATTCTATAACGCTCCCTTTCCTCTGCACAGTTCTCTCACAGTGAGAAACAATAGGATTACAATGTAGTGTTCTATGCTTTCTTCATTTGATCCAATTAACTGTTACCACTTCTTTTATGATATGAGGATTAATCAATGGAGTGACTTTAATCTTAGCTGGTCTAAGATAACTAATGAGGCTTCTCTCCTGTGTGTATACGTTGGTGTGTTTTTAAGCTGCTCTGATGAGAGAAACTCTCCCCACAGTCAGAGCAGGAGTAAGGCTTCTCTCCTGTGTGTATACGTAGATGTAGTTTTAAGTTGCCCAGTTGAGAAAAACTTGCCCCACAGTCAGAGCAAGAGTAAGGCTTCTCTCCTGTGTGTGTTCTCTGATGAACTTTTAGCTTAGTTGATGTTGTGAAGCATTTTACACAGTCAGAGCAGGAGTAAGGCTTCTCTCCTGTGTGTTTACGTACATGTAGTTTTAAGTTGCCCAGTTGAGAAAAACTTGCCCCACAGTCAGAGCAAGAGTAAGGCTTCTCTCCTGTGTGTGTTCTCTGATGATCTTTTAGCTTAGTTGATGTTGTGAAGCATTTTACACAGTCAGAGCAGGAGTAAGGCTTTTCTCCTGTATGTATACGTTCATGTGTTTTTAAGGGGCCCAGTTGAGAGAAACTTGTCCCACAGTCAGAGCAGGAGTAAGGCTTCTCTCCTGTGTGTGTTCTCTGATGAACTTTTAGCTGAGTTGATGTTTTGAAGCGCTTTACACAGTCAGAGCAGGAGTAAGGCTTCTCTCCTGTGTGTGTTCTCTGATGAAGTCTTAGCTCAGTTGATGTTGTGAAGCATTTTACACAGTCAGAGCAGGAGTAAGGCTTCTCTCCTGTGTGTATACGTTGGTGTGTTTTTAAGCTGCTCTGATGAGAGAAACTCTCCCCACAGTCAGAGCAGGAGTAAGGCTTCTCTCCTGTGTGTATACGTAGATGTAGTTTTAAGTTGCCCAGTTGAGAAAAACTTGCCCCACAGTCAGAGCAAGAGTAAGGCTTCTCTCCTGTGTGTGTTCTCTGATGAACTTTTAGCTTAGTTGATGTTGTGAAGCATTTTACACAGTCAGAGCAGGAGTAAGGCTTCTCTCCTGTGTGTTTACGTACATGTAGTTTTAAGTTGCCCAGTTGAGAAAAACTTGCCCCACAGTCAGAGCAAGAGTAAGGCTTCTCTCCTGTGTGTGTTCTCTGATGATCTTTTAGCTTAGTTGATGTTGTGAAGCATTTTACACAGTCAGAGCAGGAGTAAGGCTTTTCTCCTGTATGTATACGTTCATGTGTTTTTAAGGGGCCCAGTTGAGAGAAACTTGTCCCACAGTCAGAGCAGGAGTAAGGCTTCTCTCCTGTGTGTGTTCTCTGATGAACTTTTAGCTGAGTTGATGTTTTGAAGCGCTTTACACAGTCAGAGCAGGAGTAAGGCTTCTCTCCTGTGTGTGTTCTCTGATGAAGTCTTAGCTCAGTTGATGTTGTGAAGCATTTTACACAGTCAGAGCAGGAGTAAGGCTTCTCTCCTGTGTGTGTTCTCTGATGAAGTCTTAGCTCAGTTGATGTTGTGAAGCATTTTACACAGTCAGAGCAGGAGTATGGCTTCTCTCCTGTGTGTGTTCTCTGATGAAGTCTTAGCTCAGTTGATGTTGTGAAGCATTTTACACAGTCAGAGCAGGAGTATGGCTTCTCTCCTGTGTGTATCCGTTGGTGTGATTTCAAGCTTTCCTGCCGAGAGAAACCCTTCCCACAGTCAGAGCAGGAGTATGGCTTCTCTCCTGTATGTATACGTTCATGTATTTTTAAGGGGCCCAGTTGAGAGAAACTTGTCCCACAGTCAGAGCAGGAGTAAGGCTTCTCTCCTCTGTGTATCCGTTGGTGTGATTTCAAGCTTTCCTGCCGAGAGAAACCCTTCCCACAGTCAGAGCAGGAGTAAGGCTTCTCTCCTATATGTCTACGTTCATGTATATTAAATTGGCCCAGTCGAGAGAAACATTTCCCAGTCAGAGCAGGAGTAAGGCTTTTCTCCTGTATGTATACGTTCATGTTGTTTTAAGGTGCTCAGTTGAGAGAAACTTGCCCCACAGTCAGAGCAGGAGTAAGGCTTCTCTCCTGTGTGTATCCGTTGGTGTGATTTCAAGCTTTCCTGCCGAGAGAAACCCTTCCCACAGTCAGAGCAGGAGTATGGCTTCTCTCCTGTGTGTGTTCTCTGATGAACTTTTAGCTCAGTTGATGTTTTGAAGCGCTTTACACAGTCAGAGCAGGAGTAAGGCTTCTCTCCTGTATGTATACGTTCATGTGTTTTTAAGGGGCCCAGTTGAGAGAAACTTGTCCCACAGTCAGAGCAGGAGTAAGGCTTCTCTCCTGTGTGTGTTCTCTGATGAACTTTTAGCTTAGTTGATGTTGTGAAGCATTTTACACAGTCAGAGCAGGAGTAAGGCTTTTCTCCTGTATGTATACGTTCATGTGTTTTTAAGGGGCCCAGTTGAGAGAAACTTGTCCCACAGTCAGAGCAGGAGTAAGGCTTCTCTCCTGTGTGTGTTCTCTGATGAACTTTTAGCTCAGTTGATGTTTTGAAGCGCTTTACACAGTCAGAGCAGGAGTAAGGCTTCTCTCCTGTGTGTGTTCTCTGATGAACTTTTAGCTTAGTTGATGTTGTGAAGCATTTAACACAGTCAGAGCAGGAGTAAGGCTTCTCTCCTGTGTGTGTTCTCTGATGAACTTTTAGCTCAGTTGATGTTTTGAAGCGCTTTACACAGTCAGAGCAGGAGTAAGGCTTCTCTCCTGTATGTATACGTTCATGTGTTTTTAAGTGGCCCAGTTGAGAGAAACTTGCCCCACAGTCAGAGCAGGAGTAAGGCTTCTCTCCTATGTGCACTCTCTGATGAACTGTCAGAGCCTTTGATGTTGTGAAATTCTTCCCACAGTCAGTACAGGAATACAGATTCTCTCCTGTGTGTACTTGTAGGTGTATTTTTAACTTTGATAGAATTGAGAAACTCTCCTCACAATGTGGGCAGTGGTGAGACCTCTTAGCTCTGTGATCTTCCTGCTGTTGCTCTCTGGATGTAGAGAATGTCTCAACATGGTCTCCTGTGGGAACATCATCAGAAGAACCAGTCAGTTGGTGTGATATACATGTCAATCAAATGTATTTTATGAAGCCCTTTTTACATCAGAAGTTGTCACAAAGTGCTTTATAGAAACCAAGCCAAAAACCCCAAAGAGCAAGTGCAGGTGTAGAAGCCATATCATCCTCCACTCACTATCACAAGGGTTCATAACTACACAGATTCATTTAATAGAACTTTAAAACATTGGCAGTTTGTCTACTTCACTTCTTTAGTCTACTATCTGATCACTCTAGATAGCCCAGTGAATAAAACCAATGCTGGCAATACTGGTGTCAAACCATGTAAAGTGAGGGACAAAAGTATATGATCCCCTGCTGATTTTGTACGTTTGCCCACTGACAAAGACATGATCAGTCTATAATTTTAATGTTAGGTTTATTTGAACAGTGAGAGACAGAATAACAACAAAGAAATCCAGAAAAACGCATGTCAAAAATGTTATAAATTGATTTGCATTTTAATTAGGGAAATAAGTATTTAATGGGCCTCAGGATCTTGTCATGGCATCTCTGTGCATTCAAACTGCCATCGATAAAATGCAATTGTATTAGTTGTCTGTAGCTTACGCCATGCCATACAGTGGGGGAAAAAAGTATTTAGTCAGCCACCAATTTTGCAAGTTCTCCCACTTAAAAAGATGAGAGGCCTGTAATTTTCATCATAGGTACACGTCAACTATGACAGACAAATTGAGATTTTTTTCTCTCCAGAAAATCACATTTTAGGATTTTTTATGAATTTATTTGCAAATTATGGTGGAAAATAAGTATTTGGTCACCTACAAACAAGCAAGATTTCTGGCTCTCACAGATCTGTAACTTCCTCTTTAAGAGGCTCCTCTGTCCTCCACTCGTTACCTGTATTAATGGCACCTGTTTGAACTTGTTATCAGTATAAAACACACCCGTCCACATCCTCAAACAGTCACACTCCAAACTCCACTATGGCCAAGACCAAAGAGCTGTCAAAGGACGCTAGAAACAAAATTGTAGACCTGCACCAGGCTGGGAAGACTGAATCTGCAATAGGTAAGCAGCTTGGTTTGAAGCAATCAACTGTTGGAGCAATTATTAGGAAATGGAAGACATACAAGACCACTGATAATCTCCCTCGATCTGGGGCTCCACGCAAGATCTCACCCCGTGGGGTCAAAATGATCACAAGAACGGTGAGCAAAAATCCCAGAACCAAACGGGGGGACCTAGTGAATGACCTGCAGAGAGCTGGGACCAAAGTAACAAAGCCTACCATCAGTAACATACTACGCCGCCAGGGACTCAAATCCTGCAGTGCCAGACGTGTCCCCCTGCTTAAGCCAGTACATGTTCAGGCCCGTCTGAAGTTTGCTAGAGTGCATTTGGATGATCCAGAAGAGGATTGGGAGAATGTCATATGGTCAGATGAAACCAAAATATAACTTTTTGGTAAAAACTAAACTCGTCGTGTTTGGAGGACAAAGAATGCTGAGTTGCATCCAAAGAATACCATACCTACTGTGAAGCATGGGGGTGGAAACATCATGCTTTGGGGCTGTTTTTCTGCAAAGGGACCAGGACGACTGATCCGTGTAAAGGAAAGAATGAATGGGGCCATGTATCGTGAGATTTTGAGTGAAAACCTCCTTCCATCAGCAAGGGCATTGAAGATGAAACGTGGCTGGGTCTTTCAGCATGACAATGATCCCAAACACACTGCCCGGGCAACGAAGGAGTGGCTTCGTAAGAAACATATCAAGGTCCTGGAATGGCCTAGCCAGTCTCGAGATCTCAACCCCATAGAAAATCTTTGGAGGGAGTTGAAAGTCTGTGTTGCCCAGCGACAGCCCCAAAACATCACTGCTCTAGAGGAGATCTGCATGGAGGAATGGGCCAAAATACCAGCAACAGTGTGTGAAAACCTTGTGAAGAATTACAGAAAATGTTTGACCTGTGTCATTGCCAACAAAGGATATATAACAAAGTATTGAGAAACTTTTGTTATTGACCAAATACTTATTTTCCACCATAATTTGCAAATAAATTCATAAAAGATCCTACAATATGATTTTCTGGATGAAAAAAATCTAATTTTGTCTGTCATAGTTGACGTGTACCTATGATGAAAATTACAGGCATCTCATCTTTTTAAGTGGGAGAACTTGCACAATTGGTGGCTGACTAAAAAGTTTGTGTCTGGAACATTTCTGAGATCTTTTATTTCACCTCATGAAACATGGGACCAACACTTTACATGTTGCGTTTATATGTTTGTTCAGTGTATACAGTATTTCTAAAAAATCATACAAACTATCAATAACTATATTAAAATTGAACTAAATCAGCCTGCTTTTCTGTTCTAATCAGGTCCCTACACAGGCTCAGAAGGATCCTGTGAGGGTGGAACATTTTCTGGCTACAGTAGACCTTGCAGGGCTTCTGCCGTGAAGTCTTGGAGGCCCAAAAACTTCTCAGCTACAGATATAATGATGTCCAGCTTCTTGGACTTATTGTGCAGTAAAATTAATAACTGTGGCTATAAATACAAAAAAATCCACCTTCAAAATAAGTGTATCCAGATCACTTGATTGACGTACAACCTTTGCAACTGGTTGCAGTGCATCCACCGCCATATCTTCTTCAGAACTGTGGCCTCTTGCTACTATAACTCTCTTCACCGCCTCCACATAGGAGATTTGCTGTACAGCCCTGATCCTTGACACCTCAACCTCTTTCACCCTAACAGGGCACACTGGGAATTCAGGAATATGACCCCCACCATAGTTACAACATTTTACATTCACATGCTCTTCAATAACATATTCCTTCCGTCTGCAAACACTTGACATGTGGCCAAACTTTTTACATTTCTTGCATTGCATCAGGTTTTACACAAACTCTCTTATGGGGTATATTATATATCCCAGCTTTACATAGGGTGGTAGATACTCTTCATCAAACATCAATAATAAAGATGAACGCTACTCCTTTTTCACATTCTCCATCCTTCTTCTTCGGGATTTGGTTGGCGGAGCGCATTCAACTTTTAGGTGCATACACCGCCACCTACTGTACTGGTGTGTGAGGCCATTCAGAGCCTATATACATTAAATTCATTGATACGGTAATTAATACAAAATTGCAGTATTAGCCTGCTCTAAAAAATGTGAGGGTAAATGTTCTTGGTTCGTGCAGATGACTGACCTCAGACCAATTGGCAGTACGCCCAGAACATTGTTCTGGTATCCAAAAGGGATTTCAAGGTCTCAGCTTGGAGAGAAGAAGCCTTGTGAGGTATTGGTCGGTCACATGCAGGAACCAAATGTTAACGATTAATTAATTATTAATAAAGCTAAAATCATGCAAATATAACTTGTCTGTGTAAGCAGTATACAGGACAACTAACGGGACTGCCCCGGCAGAGCTCCCAACCGACGTGTACTATGGTGCTTTTACGTTTGTTGGAACCTCTCCAACAAGGGACTCATTTGACTTTGAGTCCCTTCGTGGCGATTTTCCACGACAAAAACCCACCACCCCATTCCACTATTTAACCCTATCTAGTCCTACGCCAGACCACTACCACTCAACACCCCCTGCAGCTGTTCTGCAGTAAATCCTCGCAATCCCAAGTACTTCTCTGCCGCTGCCACCACAGCCTCTATTTTCTGGGACTTTTTGATCCATTTCTGCAGTACAATTGAAAACCATTGCTATAAATGCTAAAAAGCCCACCTTACTGAAGCACATATTCTTCCCATCACTCTCTCTTGGTCTCTGCCTACTCACAGGAATCCTCTCAAGATCCCTCACCCTGTACCCATCTTCCTCTACCACTCTTCACTGCTTCTGCTACAACACTTTCTGTACTACTGTAACCCTGGCAACCTCAATCTAATAATAATAATAATAATAATAATATGCCATTTAGCAGACTCTTTTATCCAAAGCAACTTACAGTCATGTGCGCATACATTTTTACGTATGGGTGGTCCCGGGGATCGAACCCACTACAAGTGCCATGCTCTACCAATTGAGCTACAGTTGAGCTATAGAGGACCACAATCTGCCTTTCTCTCACCTGACACCTCAGATCTCCAGCCCGTTAGCACCCCCACAACTAACACACAGAACTTTCTCTACCGATACCACACATTTCTTCATCTCATGACCTCCTGCACACTTGTCACATCTAGGCATCTCACGCCTACACACTGCTGCAACAGGCCCATAAACTTCACCCCTAAAACACTGTAGTATTTACAGAACAAAATCGCTCACGGGATAACTGACACTTCCTACCTTGATCTTATCTGGCAGAGACTATGCATCAAAATCCAGCATGACAGATAATGTATTCTCTGTTTCCCCACGCTCTACACCGGATCTACGTCTCACCAAACGGAGGGTGTCACAGACACCTGGAGTCTTCCATTTCAACTGCTCATCCTCAACACTTAAACCTAACCCCGTTATCACTCCTTTCAATGCCACACTGTTCCGGAGAGCAATTCAAGTCACAATTCCTGTCCCTAATCACGTAATCCGCAGCGCCCGCTCCCTCTGGACAGAGGAGAAACAATAAATCATCACGAGTCCACTCAGTTACCTTCACCAACTCAACAGTCCCCAACCTCTTCTCCACCTAACCTGACACCACATATGGATCCATTCTCTCTACAAATCTCACTCCCACTGGGCCAGAATCATCCTTGGAACTAGGCCCGATATCGGAGTTCCTCACCGCAGGTAATTCATCCTCACCAGGTTCCATCTCTGAGCTACTGGAGGACGTATCCCTCTTTATACACTAGACGATAATCTCCCTCACCACACTGCTTCCCTCTACACTCAGCTCCTTCTCGGCGTTCATCACTGCACCTGCCACCACAGTTAATTAGTTTTCAATTGACACAATACCTGTTATCAAAGGTTACAGCTAGAGATGACTTGCAGGAGCTTGCAGTGTTGTTGTTTTGCATGATGTCTACTTTGATGATAATTAGAGTTTTATAATCTGAGAGGAAATAGAGCCGAATATTGCTAAAAGTCACGCCAGGGTAAGCCTACACGAAACACAGCCATTATTTTAAGTGTTTCTAAAATGAATAAAAAGGAAAAATGATTGGAACCATTTCCCTGTTTGACCGCTAGGTGTTATGTCACCATTTTTGCAAAAATAATAATAATAAAAAAACTGTATTCAGACTTTACTCAGTACTTTGTTGAAGCTCCTTTGGCAGTGATTACAGCCTCAAGTCTTCTTGGGTATGACGCTACAAGCTTGGCATACCTGTATTTGGGGAGTTTCTCTGCAGATCCTCTCAAGCTTGTCAGGTAAGATGGGTAGTGTCGCCGCACAGCTATTTTCAGTTCTCTCTGTACTTTGCTCTGTTCATCTTTCCCTCGATCCTGACTAGTCTCCCAGTCCCTGCCACTGAAAAACATCCCCACAGCATGATGCTGCCACCACCATGCTTCGCCGTTGGGATGGTGCCAGGATTCCTACAGACGTGACGCTTGGCATTCAGGCCAAAGAGTTCAATCTTGGCTTCATCACACCAGAGAATCTTGTTTCTCATGGTCTGAGAGTCCTTTAGGTGTCTTTTGGCAAACTCCCAGCGGGCAGTTATGTGCCTTTTCATGAGAAGTGGCTTCCGTCTAGCCACTCTACCATAAAGGCCTGATTGGTGGAGTTCTGAAGAGATGGTTGTCCTTCTGGAAGGTTCTCCTATCGCCACAGAACTCTGGAGCTCTGTCAGAGTGACCACCGGCTTCTCCATTTAAGAATGATGGAGGCCTTTCGATCATGTCCTTGGACTAAAATGATTGACACTCAGGTGCAAGCCTAACATCATATGCAAAGGGCCTTTGGGTAATGTAGCACATATTCAATGATATCTATTTTTCTCACGTAGGCTGTTCATTTCTGATCTTTGATACTTTTTTGGTTTATAAACGTATCATGGTATACTACGTTAACGCTATACGTATGGGCCATATTGTTACTTGGTAGCTACTAGCAACAGACCCTGTGTTGTGGATCATCTACCACCATTTTGGACGGTCCATACTGTAACGTTAACGTTAGTCTCAGGCTTCACTAACTAGCGTTACTGTTTTAGGTGGAGCTATTCTTTGCTACTTTTCAAACAAATACTACGTGATATTTCACATATCATCTTGCTAGAGAGGCATTTTGTTGTGATATTTAGGCTACTATATAGGCTACTAGCAAAATACCCTGTGTTGTTAGGATAGATTTATGTTTGTTTCTTCCAACAGATCTTTACATATTTTCCTCAATACAAAATATTCCTGCGGTCCTTGTGGTTACTAAACATATTTTAGATATGCCTTTATGCTATAGCTTATTCCATGTTCACATTTTTGGTTAAATGACTTCAAATGCAAAACTTAAATGTACTTTGTGGAATGTCTGTGGAGTTTGTAAACTATCCAAGCTTAAAACAGGTTATTACTAGGCTTAAACAACTTCATTTATCTATTGTGTTCCTACAAGAAACTCACTTGTTGAAGGATGAGCTACTTAAAGTATGCAGGAGATGACAAGGGCAAGTAATAGCATCCTGTTTCTCCTCTCATTCTCATGGTGTTTTGGTTTTAATTCACTAATCTGTTCCGTTTCAAGTGGATACTATTATAAATGATACAGCTGGTAGATACATTTTGATACAGGAAACTCTTTTGAATGAGCATATTAATCTGGTTAATGTTTATGGTCCTAATGATGATAATCCCCAATTCTTTGAGAATTAATTTATATTGATAGCCTCCATTCCTGTTAAAGTCCTAATGGCAGGGGACTTTAATTGCACTATTGATCTTCATCTAGATCGCTCCTCTGGTTTAGACACTTCCCACTCGCAGAGTAGAAAGAAATTACAGCATTTCATTAAGGACTTAAATCTATGTGAACCTTGGAGGACTCAGAACCCGAGTAAAAGGGAGAATTCATGTTCACATTTAAATCATATTCTCATGTAGACTACTTTTTAGTTTCTTGCTCATTGCTTCCCAATGTAGCAGGAAATTGATATAATACTATTGTTTTGAATGACCATTCCCTTGTGTGATTATTCTATAGGGATACAAAACTAGTAAAAAGGATCCTCTTGATGGTGTTTGCATCCCAGATGGATACAGGACCCAGACTTCTTACATTACGTTGGAGTGCCTATAGATGTTTATTTGACATTGAACACTCACCAAACATCAGTGAGAACCAGATGGGAGGCTTTCAAAGTACATATTTGGGGGCAAAGTATACGTTTTACATTTACATTTTACTCATTTAGCAGACGCTCTTATCCAGAGCGACTTACAGTTAGTGAATACATCTTTTTTTTTATACTGGCCCCCCGTGGGAATCGAACCCACAACCCTGGCATTGCAAACGCCATGCTCTATCAACGCTACATCCCTGCCGGCCATTCCCTCCCCTACCCTGGACGACGCTGGGCCAATTGTGCGCCTCTACGACAGAGCCTCTGTCGCTGCCGGCTGCGACAGAGCCTGGATTCGAACCAGGATCTCTAGTGGCACAGTTAGCACTGCAATGCAGTGCCTTAGACCACTGCGCCACTCAGGAGTTTACCAGTTTAAAATCAAATAAAAATCAGAAAATGAGAGATGGACAGCAAAATCAGAGAATTGGATAACTCAGTAGAAGTAAACAAGGAATGATTTGGTCTTAAAGCTCCGTATGAAGAACTTCCCACCTCAAAGGCTGCAAACAGCTTAACTAGGCTGAAACAGTCCTATGATCAAGGTGAAAAACCTGGTAAATTGCTGGCCTGGCACAGTAAGAAGTAAAATTCAGCCTTTAATGCAATTCATAATTTACAAGGACAATTATCAATGGATCCTGTAGAAATAAACCAAACATTTGCTTCCTACTACAACACACTTTACAACTCTGAATCTCCTGAGAACTGAACTAGTCAGGTCTTGATTTTCCCTCTACTTCAGAAGACACTAAATTGGATCTGGAAAAGGAATTGGATGGTTTTGAAATATCTGATGCTATTTTCGATATGAAGGGAGGTTAAGCGGAAGGTCCAGATGGGCTCCCAATAGATATTTAAGGACAAACTTCTAGGTCCACTTTTGGATATGTACAGTGCATTAGGAAAGTACTCAGACCCCTTGATTTTTTCCCACAATTTGTTACGTTACAGCCTTCTTCTGAAATGAATTAAATAAAACAATTCCTCATCAATCTACACACAATACCCCATAATGAAAAAGTGAAAAGAAGTTCTTAGACATTTTTGCAAATGTATTAAAAACTACAAAAATATATTGTTTACAGAAGTATTATAATAAACACCCTTTGCAATGAGACTGAGATGAATGAGATCAAGGTGATCATGGTTTAGACCAGGGTTCTTCAATTCCGGTCCTGGAGGGTCGAAACACTTCTGTTTTTTATTTCTACTTGGTAGTTAATTGGACTCACCTGGTGTCCAAGGTCTGAATTAGCCCCTGATTAGAAGGAGAGGATGAAAAACAGAGGTGTTTCGGCCCTCCAGGACCGGAATTGAAGAGCCCTGGTTTAGACACTCGCAGAGTAGAAATACATTTTGTAAATGTGATCGTTCAGATGTTGTTTTTGCAACAATTGAACAAAAACCAGTTTTGGCTTTATCATTATGGGGAATTGTGAGTAGATTGATGAGGGGAAAAAACAATTTAATCTATTTTACAATAAGGCTGTAACGTAACAAAATCTCAAAAAAGTCAAGGGGTCTGAATACTTTCCGAATGCACTGTATATAGACAGGTGTGTGCCTTTCCAAATCATGTCCAACAAACTTAATTGGATAGAATCTGCTCTTACCCTGAGAAACAGATTTCCCAATCTTCTCCTCCTCTTCTTCATCTTTAATGTTGACATTAAGCTCCAGTGTTTGACTGCAATCTTCCAGCTTCACTGATGCCATCTCTGGATATTGCGATGCAAACTGGGCTCCACTGTCACAATCAGGACCCAGTGACTGTAGGTTTGGACTCAGTGTGGAAGGAGAGAGGCAGGCTGGGTTTGTCCTCACAGTTGATGTTACCGGCCTCAGACTTATCTGAATCTGCTAGTAGTAATAGAGAGCACAGACACAAAAGTTAGTGTTGACAGTTCTGGCAATATCTTTATTCTCTAAAAATATTTTTTTTCTTGTTCAATTATCTAATTCAGTGCTGTACTTGGACTGAAAAAGGTGCCAATACTCATTTTGGGTGCCGGTACCGTTTATATTAAGGAGCAGGAGCTCCACAAAACTTTTGAGCTAATACCTAACCTATAGTAGATAAATGCATACATGACTCAAAATCCATTTAGTACAAGGTTACAGTTTGTTTTAGACAGCACTGTGTGCTAATATCCTGAATAACCTTGTTTTCACTGTATTACTTCAATCAAAAAACAATTGTATTTCCTGTTCACACCATAGCAACATTTATTGATAAAGACAGAAACTAGTGAATGTGTCTGAATATTAGTACACATGTAGAAAACTGATAATCATTACATTCAGCTTCAAAACAGTAGTGCGACCGTGAAATTGTCTCTATCTGATGCACCCCCACTGTCCTCACTGAAGTCCGTCGCCGCTGACGGAGAGTAGCCGCCATTTTACCAGCATGGGAATTTTACACAAAAGTAATAATATGCTAAACGAACTCAGTAATCTCAAATAAATTGATTATTTATTAAACTAAAATTAGAAAATTATGTACGTTCACTCAGACAAACCCAAAATCTCTAGCTATGTGACTTGCAAAATAGTTTTTATCACGTTCTTTCACTTACTCGGTTTGACACAAAAATAACACATCAAACCTTTACCAAACGTGATAATACCTTAACGGATGTGTTAACAAACATGGTATGACATGTTCTTTCGACATTAGAAAGTTTAAACGTGCTATTACATACCTGTAGTAATACAATGAAACGGACACAAAGGTTATCTTCTTGACTGCACAGTTCTGCCGCTTTCTTTATTGTGAAGAACGTGGGATGGGCGCGCCTGCCGGAACTTCCTGTTTCCCCACTACAACGGTGCAACGGTCCGTGCATTTCGGGATCCTTGGGACGGCCCTACCAGTGTTGCCAACTCATTTTCAGCGGAAGTTGCTAGAAGCAGGTCGACTTGTTGCTAAAAGTTGCTCAATAACGTTGTGATGTCTTTGCGTGATGAAGTCATTACGTAATAACGTAAAACTGCATCATTACATAGAATACACAATAACGTTAATCAAATTGACTGGCCATCTCGGTGACAAATATGATTTGACATTTGTTAGTTTAGATTTGTTTGTTTATTATCACATATATGTATTTGTAAAAGTAATATAAACACATAACATTTATATGATCAGATTTTTTTATTTATAAACACAACACATTGAATTATTAAACAATTACACATTACATATTATGGAACAATTACATTTGATTTATATTCTTATTAACTAGTAGTGTATTGGTAGTTAGTAAATATGCTACCTAACTGATCAACAATTATAGGTACAAGCTAATAACAAGGTATATATGCTATCTTATTGAACAAGCAACTTAACTCAAATAATGATGTGTGCGCTAGGCATCTCTCTCCAGCTCTCTCCAGGTTGTTGTGCTGCTTGGCTGGCCTGCTGCTGCCTGTGCACGAGCTGAGCGCCTGCTGCTGACGTCACTCACAATACACTTTTGCATCCAGGCACGTGTGTTGTGACTGAGTGTGTGACAGAGAAAATCGTTTTAGTGTCATTTTGAGAGAAATTGTGTGCATTTTAGTGTTTGAGTCAATTTTCAAAAGTTGCTAAAATTTCCAAATAAGTTTTTAAAAGTAGCTAAATTTGTTGCTAGGTGCTGTTTGAAAAAAAAATTGCAACAACTGAACAATTACATTTACATAAGTATTCAGACCCTTTACTCAGTACTTTGTTTAAGCACCTTTGGCAGTGATTACAGCCAAAGTCTTAATGTGTATGACGCTACAAGCTTGGCACACCTGTATTTGGGGAGTTTCTCCCATTCCTCTCTGCAAATCCTCTCAAGCTCTGTCAGGTTGGATGGGGTGCGTCGCTGCACAGATATTTTCAGGTCTCCAGAGATGTTTTGATTGGGTTTAAGTCCCGGCTCTGGCTGGGCCACTCAAGGACATTCAGAGACTTGTCCCGAAGCCACTCCTGCTTTGTCTTGGCTGTGTGCTTAGGGTCGTTGTCCTGTTGGAAGGTGAACCTTCGACCCGGTCTTGATGTCCTGAGCACACTGGAGCAGGTTTTCATCAAGGATCTCTCTGTACTTTGCTCCAATCATCTTTCCCTTGATCCTGACTAGGCTCCCAGTCCCTGCTGCTGAACAACATCCCTGCAGCATAATGCTTCCACCACCATGCTTCACCATAAGGATGGTGCCAGGTTTCCTCCAGACGTGATGCTTGTCATTCAGGCCAAGAAGTTCAATCTTGGTTTCATCAGACCAGATAATCTTTTTTCTCATGGTCCGAGTCCTTTAGGTGCCTTTTGGCAAACTCCAAGTGGGCTGTCATGTGCCTTTTGCTGAGGAGTGGCTTCCGTCTGGCCACTCTACCATAAAGGCCTGATTGGTGGAGTGCTGCAGAGATGGTTGTCCTTCTGGAAGGTTCTCACATCTCCATAGAGGAACTCTGGAGCTCTGTCAGAGTGACCATCATGTTCTTGGTCACCTATATAGACAGTTGTGTGACTTTACAAATCATCTCCAATCAATTGAATTTACCACAGTTGGACTCCAAGGATGATCAATGGAAACAGTATCCACCTGAGCTCAATTTCGAGTCTCATAGCAAAGGGTGTGAATACTTATGTAAACAATATATTTCTGCGGTTTCATTTTTAATACATTTGCAAAAATCTCTAAGGATCTGTTTTCACTTTGTCATCATGGGATATTGTGTGTAGATTGATGAGGATTTTTTTTCTTTAATTCATTTCAGAGTAAGTCTGTAACGTAACAAATTGTGGGAACAGTCAAGGGTCTGAATACTTTCCGAATGCACTGTACATATCCAAAAGTGGACCTAGAAGTTTGTCCTTAGGTGTTATAAAACCTAGCGGTCAAACAGGGAAATGGTTCGTTCCGATAATTTTTCCTTTTTATTCATTTTAGAAACACTTAAAATAAGGGCTGTGTTTCGTGTAGGCTTACCCTAGTGACTTTTATCAATATATTTGGCTCTATTTCCTCTCAGATTATGAAACGCTAATTATCATCAAAGTAGACATCATGCAAAACAACAAATCACTGCAAGCTCCTGCACGTCATCTCTAGCTGACACCTTTGCTAACAGGTATTGTGTCAATTTAAAACTTGCACAAGACAGTTCACAGAATTGACCATTTAAATAAATGTAGCCTATTTATTAATTACTAAATTTAGCTAACATTAGATGGTTAACCCAGAGATCCTTACCTTTGACTCTATTCGGCAATTTTGTCCAGATCATCATGGCATTTGTAGTTCTTTATGATAGCCACATTAGCAGCTAATTACCATTTCATTTTTTTGGGCTAAACATAGGCAAATATATTGATAAAAGTCACCTTGTCCTGGAGAGATTCACACGGTTATCAAAACACCACGCCAGGGTAAGCCTTCACGAAACACAGCCCTTATTTTAAGTTTTTCTAAAATCCCCTATGGGAAAAATGAATGGTGGAAAAATGATTGGAACCATTTCCCTGTTTGGCTGCTAGTTTTTATGGGTAATATGATTTATACTGTGGTACTCCATTGGTGTGCAGCTACCCGAAGCTAGTGGGGTGTGGATGAGCTGAGACACGTTGTAAGATGGCGGACAAGAAAAAAAGTGGAATGGGGGATTGCAGTGGGGGATGCACAAACCTTCTGGAAGATCTGATGAAGGAGAAGATGGTGGACAAGGACAAAGGAGAAAAGTGGAATATGTTTTGAGTGAATATGGAATGGAAGATCTCACAGAACTTTTAGAAGAGCTACAGGAGGAGAGTGAACGTGACGAGAGTGAGGATGAATTAACTGTGGTGGCAGGTGCAGTGATGACCGCTGAGAAGGAGCTGAGTGTAGAGGGAAGCAGTGTGGTGAGGGAGGTTATCGTCTAGTGTATAAAGAGGGATACGTCCTCCAGTAGCTCAGAGATGGAACCTGGCGAGAGTGAGGATGAATTACCTGCGGTGAGGAACACCGAGTTCGGGCCTCGTGTTTTTAGGGGTGACGTTTTTGGGCCTGTTGCAGCAGTGTGTAGACGTGAGATGCCTAAATGTGACAAGTGTGTAGGAGGGCATGAGATGAAGAAATGTGTGGTATCGGTGGAGAATGTTCTGTGTGTTAGTTGTGGGGGTGCTAACGGGCTGGAGATCTGAGGTTGCCAGGGTTACAGTAGTACAGAAAGTGTTGTATGCCGAAGCAGTGAAGTGAGTGGTAGAGGAAGATGGGTACAGGGTGAGGGATCTTGAGTGGATTCCTGTGAGTAGGCAGAGACCAAGAGAGAGTGATGGGAAGAATATGTGCTTCAGTAAGGTGGGCATTTTAGCATTTATAGCAATGGTTGTCAATTGTACTGCAGAAATGGATCAAAAAGTTACAGTGAGTAATAATAATAAATAATAATATGCCATTTAGCAGACGCTTTTATCCAAAGCGACTTACAGTCATGTGTGCATAATTTGTAAAAAAAAATTGTGTGTATGGGTGGTCCCGGGGATCGAACCCACTACCTTAGCGTTACAAGCGCCGTGCTCTACCAGCTGAGCTACAGAGGACCACAGTAGAGGAAGATGGACCAGTGGTAGAGGAAGATGGGTACAGGGTGAGGGATCTTGAGAGGATTCCTGTGAGTAGGCAAAGACCAAGAGGGAGTGATGGGAAGAATATGTGCTTCAGTAAGGTGGGCTTTTTAGCATTTATAGCAATGGTTGTCAATAGTACTGCATTTCTCTATCCCAGAAAATAGAGGCTGTGGTGGCAGCGGCAGAGAAGTACTTGGGATTGCGAGGATTTACTGCAGAACAGCTGCAGGGGGTGTTGAGTGGTAGTGGTCTGGCGTAGGACTAGATAGGGTTAAATAGTGGAATGGGGTGGTGGATTTTTGTCGTGGAAAATCGCCACGAAGGGACTCAAAGTCAAACTTAAATGAATAATAATTTTTTATCAGCAAGCTGGAGAGGTTCCAACAAACGTAAAAGCACCATAGTACACGTCGGTCGGGAGCTCTGCCGGGGCAGTCCCGTTAGTTGTCCTATATACTGCTTACACAGACAAGTTATATTTGCATGATTTAGCTTGTTAATAATTAATAATTAATTCATCATTAACATTTGGTTCCTGCATGTGACCGACCAATACCTCACAAGGCTTCTTCTCTCCAAGCTGAGACCTTGAAACTGAGATATCCCTTTTGGTTCCCAAAACAATGTTCTGGGCGTACTGCCAATTGGTCTGAGGAGGTCAGTGACCTGCACGAACCAAGAACATTTTCCCTCACATTTTTTAGAGCTGGCTAATACTTGGCGGGGCAATTTTGTATTAATTACCGTATCAATGAATTTAATGTATATAGGCTGTGAATGACCTCACACACCAGTACAGTAGGTGGCGGTGTATGCACCTAAAAGTTGGATGCGCTCCGCCAACCAAATCCCAAAGAAGAAGAAGGATGCAAATGCACGTCATTTGACCCGTATGGAGAATGTGAAAAAGGAGCAAAGTTCATCTTTATTATTGATGTTTGATGAATAGTATCTACTACCCTATGTAAATCCGGGATATATAATATACCCCATAAGAGAGTTTGTGTAAAACCTGATGCAATGCAAGAAATGTACAAAGTTTGGCCACATGTCAAGTGTTTGCAGACGGAAGGAATATGTTATTGAAGAGCATGTGAATGTAAAATGTTGTAACTGTGGTTGGGGTCATATTCCTGAATTCCCAGAGTGCCCTGTTAGGGTGAAAGAGGTTGAGTTGTCAAGGATCAGGGCTGTACAGCAAATCTCCTATGTGGAGGCGGTGAAGAGAGTTATAGTAGCAAGAGCCCACAGTTCTGAAGAAGATATGGCGGTGGATGCACTGCAACCAGTTGCAAATGTTATACGTCAATCAAGTGATCTGGATACACTTATTTTGAAGGTGGATTTATTAGTATTTATAGTCACAGTTATTAATTGTACTGCACAATAAGTACAAGATGCTGGACATCATTATATCTGCAGCTGAGAAGTTTTTGGGCCTCCAAGACTTCACGGCAGAAGCCCTGCAAGGTCTACTGTTGCCAGAAAATGTTCCGCCCTCACAAGATCCTTCTGAGCCTGTGAATGGACCTGATTAGAACAGAAAAGCAGGCTGATTTAATTTAAATGTTGTTATTGATAGTTTGTACGATTTAAAAAAAATACTGTATACACTGAACAAACATATAAATGCAACATATAATGTTTCGGTCCCATCTTTCATGAGGTGAAATAAAATATCCCAGAAATGTTCCAGACAAAAACGTATTTCTAAAATGTTTTGCACAAATTTGTTTACATCCCTGTTAGTGAGCATTTCTCCTTTGCCAAGATGATCCATCCACCTGACAGGTGTGGCATATCAAGAAGCTGATTAAAAAGCATGATCATCATTACACAGGTGCACCTTGTGCTGGGGACAAGAGTAGATGAGTAGGTGCTTGGCAGCATCTAATGGGGATCCCTAACAAATACAAAAATGGCACTCTAAAATGTGCAGTTTTTTCACACAATACAATGCCACAGATGTCTCAAGATTTGAGGGAGCATGCAATTGGCATGCTGACTGCAGGCAGGAATGTCCACCAGAGCTGTTGCCAGAGAATGTTAGGTTAATTTCTCTACCATTAGCTGCCTCCAATGTTGTTTTAGAGAATCTTGCACTATGCCCAACCAGCCTCACAACTGCTGACCACCGTGTATGGCATTGTGTGGGCGTGCGGTTTGCTGATGCCAATGTTGTGAACAGAGTGCCCCATGGTGGTATCGGGGTTAAGGTATAGGATGGCATAAGCTATAGACAACTAACACAATTGCATTTTATCGAAGGCAGTTTGAATGCACAGAGATGCCATGACAAGATCCTGAGGCCCATTGTCCTGCCATTCATCCACCTCCATCACCTTGTGTTTCACCATGATAATGCACTGCCCCATCTCGACAAGTATCTGTACACAATTGAACATGCTGAAAATGTCCCAATTCTTCCATGGCCTGCATACTCACCAGACATGTCACCCTTTGAGCATGTTTGGGATGGTCTGGATCGACGTGTATCACAGCTTGTTCCAGTTCCCGCCAATATCCAGGAATGTTGCACAGCCATTGAAGAGGAGTGGGACAACATTCCACAGGCCACAATCAACAGCCTGATTAACTTTATGCAAAGGAGAAGTGTCCCGGAGGAGGCAGCGGCAGCTACCCACTTCTCCAGTGCTTCATTTGTAAATTGGGCGGTGCCGGAACCAAAAGTGAGCCCGAGAGGGGGATGACCTGGGGGGCTCTGAGGTACCAGAACGGATAAAAAAACAACAACTTTATAACAAAGCATTGCATGCATTATCATGGCTTTCGCGTACGGGCATAGAGCAGTGGTGTGGAGCCGCTTGCAGAAGTTACACACATTTCATGCAATTCTAATTCAGTTTAGATGACCAGACTTTTGCAGAATCTTTTTTAATACCTCACAAATGGCCAAAATGACAGGTTACTTTGACACTGAGAATCTGAGATCAATAAAAACGACCTTGTCTTGAATCCATCAATAGCCGAGGCCCCTAAGTGTGCAGAGAAACACAATATGAGGAGGAAGATATAGTCCTAAAAAAGCTTTCCAGTTTCACTGACTCACCCAATGATGTGCAGCTCACTCACCGGCCAAAAGCTTATCTCTCTCTTGCTTTACTTTTTTAAACAATGCTGTTCGCTCAATAGGCCTATTTGGAAGTTGTTAACTTGGTAACAAACAGACATTAGTATTTTATTTTCAGCAGGATCCATTTGCTTTACAACCTGTGTTTTCCAGCGATTGTATTAGAAATATTTGCTAAAGGCCTGTTTTGGCTGCATGCTGTTAACTGACAGATTTGCCACACGTTAGGCATGCCTTGGGATTTGGCTACACACAATCCACAGCTAGGCTATTTTTTTAAATTAGCTATGGATCCTCTGTGGTGAAATTTTAGGCTTACTCCTGGTGTAGTATTGGGAATGATTTAATGTATTTCTGAACACACTGCAGAGTGCTGCAGCACCTCCAGCACACTTCCCGTAGGCTACCTGATCCTGGCAAATGGTTTCCGGAACGAAAGACTACAAAACTGAGAGGTACCGGAGGATCCAGCTCAAATTAAGCACCGCCCTTCTCATATAATGGGGTAGGGCCATCCCAAGGATCCCTGAACGCACGGACGGTTGCACCAATGATTTCTTATAACTAAACCAAGATAGACCACAGCTGGTCGTTTCCAATGGGAACAGATGAGTCATAGTGGGCAGAGCCAAGCACGAGCTAGCGAGATCCTATTGGTGTGTTCTAGCACACATCTGCATATTTCTGTTAGGGAAGGCCTCCTCTGTGAAGCGCTCGTGTACAATAACTAATTTCGCCTTTGCGTTCCTTCTAAATAACGTGATTAAAAAAAATATTTACAACAGATAAGTCCACAAAACTTAGTCCACTCTGTGCATAACATATTTTAGTTTTGGGAACAGAACTGTATTAAGATCAGATGTTTCATCGATTAGAACATTTGCAGAATATCGGCTAAAATCCATCTCGTTCCATCTTCTCCCACTGCCGGCCAGTGGGCTTCCTCTCACTGCCATATTTGGTAGTGAGTGGAAACGTCAACCGGATGCTTCACAATTATACATCCAGTGAAATATCTGTCTCATTGTTCTATCTCTGGCTGCACTGTGGTAGTGGGGAACAGGAAGTTCCAGGCAGGCACGCACCATTCTTCAGTATAAAGAAAGCACCAGAACTGTAATGTCAAGAAGATAACCTTTTTGTCCGTTTCTATTTATTACTATAGGTATGTGTTATGACGAGTTTCTCTGGCATCAAGTAATTCAGTATGCAAGAGAATAGTTAAACACTTAGATGGAGAGTTGGTTCAAAGTATTTAATATTATAGTACCAGATTCACATGACAAGCGGTACGGGCGTAGCTTATTGTCATCTGAATGACTTACATAGAAAACCTCTTAGTTTATATAATGCTTTTCCGAGCTAATTCCATCCAACAGTTGCCAACCATTATTGAGTGTCACTCCTCGCCACATATAGGATCACCCTATATGGTATCGTGTTGCACCCTAGTCAGGATATTCCATCACGTACTCCTTCTAAGATTAGCACCAGTGGCCCCCCAGCTATCTTGGCCCGCATACCTTCTGGCACCCACCAGTGACAGAAATAAATACATGGAATGTATGTCATCCTCCAAATCCTTATGCAGCTCTCAATATTCCAAACATTAACTAATACTTTATAAAATACGTAATATCAGTATGTAATAGCACGTTTAAACGTTCTAATATCGAAAGAACATGTCATACAATGCTAGGTAACAAATCCGTTAAGGTATTATCACGTTTGGTAAAGGTTTGGTGTGTTATTTTTATGTCAAACTGAGTAAACCTGGTAACTATTTTACAAGTCACATAGCTAGATACTTTGGGTTTGTCTGAATGGATGTACATCATTTCCTCAAGGTGATTTCATAAAGAATCCATTTATTTTAGATTTCCGAGTTTGTTTTGGTTTTGTGTAAAATTAACAAGCTGGTAAAATGGTGCCGCCCACTCGGTCAGCGTCAACGGACTTCAGTGCAGCAGAGAGAGAACTCTTATATAAACTACTGTTTTGAAGCTGAATGTAATGATTATACATTTTCGACGTGTAGTAATATTCAGACACATTCAGTTGTTTCTGTATTTATTGATGAATGTTACTATGGTGTGAATGGAAAATACAATTGGTTTTTGATTGAAATAATACAGTGAATACCAGGTTATTCAGGAAAATAGTACATAGTCCCACCTAAAACAAATAGTGACCTTGTACTACATGGGTTTTGTCATTTATGCATTTACAGTACCAGTCAAAAGTTTGGACACACCTACTCATTCAAGGGTTTTTCTTAATTTGTACTATTTTCTACATTGTAGAATAATAGTGAAGAATCTAAATGACAGCTTTGTAGAATCTTTGTAATCTACAATGTAGAAAATAGTAAAAATAAAGAACCCCTGGAAAGAGTAGGTCTTCTAAAACTTTTGACTAGTACTGTATGTGAATTTGGGAAAAATCTGCTATAGGTTAAGTACCGCCACCTCAAATATATAGTGCTTGAGCTCCTGTTCCTCTTATAGAATGTTAGCTCAACAGTATTGTGGAGCTCCTGCACCTAAATATAAACAGTACCGGCACCCAAAATGAGTACTGGCACCTATTTCAGTCCAAGTCAAGCACTGAAGTAGATAATTTAACAAGAAGAAACTTAATATATTTTTAGAGAATAAAGAAAGTGCCAGAACTGTCAAGACACTAACTTTTTGTGTCTGTTTCTCATTGTTACTACAGGACGACAATAATTAAATCTGAGGCCGGTAACATCAATAGTGCGGACAAACCCAGCCTGCCTCTCTCCTTCCACACTGAGTCCAATCTTACAGTCACTGGGTCCTGATTGTTACAGTGGAGCCCAGTTTGCTAAGCAGGATCCAGAGATGGCATCAGTGAAGCTGGAAGACTTCAGTCAAACACTGGAGCTGAATGTCAATATTAAAGATGAAGAAGAGGAGGAGAAGATTGGGAAATCTGTTTCTCATGGTAAGAGCAGGTTCTATCTAACTAAGTTGGTGTTATTCATTCCAACTTCCCAAATGTGCATGAAAAGTTGCAGTAGAACTGTTTCATGATGAACTGTTTCAATGAGAAGGTAGATATTATTTCATGCTACTGACACTTACATGGTTTGACACCAGTATTGCCAGCATTTGTTTTATTCACTGGGCTATCTGGAGTGATCAGAGAGTAGATTAAAAAAGTGAAGTAGACAAACTGCCAATGTTTTAAAGTTCTATGAAATGAGTCAGTGTAGTTACTAACCCTTGTGATAGTGAGTGGAGGATGATATGGCTTCTACATCTGCATTGCTTGCTTTGTGACAACTTCTGATGTAGAAAGGGCTTCATAAAACACATTTGATTGACATGTATATCACACCAACTGACTGGTTCTTCTGATGTTGTTCTCACAGGAGACCATGTTGAGACATTCTCTACATCCAGAGAGCAACAGCAGGAAGATCACAGAGCTAAGAGGTCTCACCACTGCCCACATTGTGAGGAGAGTTTCTCAATTCTATCAAAGTTAAAAATACACCTACAAGTACACACAGGAGATAATCTGAATTCCTGTACTTACTGTGGGAATAATTTCACAACATCAAAGGCTCTCACAGTTCATCAGAGAGTGCACAGAGGAGAGAAGCCTTACTCCTGCTCTGACTGTGGGGCAAGTTTCTCTCAACTGAGCAACTTAAAATCACATGAACGTATACATACAGGAGAGAAGCCTTACTCCTGCTCTGACTGTGTAAAATGCTTCAAAACATCAGTGGAGCTGAAACGTCATCACAGAACACACACAGGAGAGAAGCCTTACTCCTGCTCTGACTGTGGGAAGAGTTTCTCTCGACTGGGCCACTTTAAAATGCATGAACGTATACATACAGGAGAGAAGCCTTACTCCTGCTCTGACTGTGTAAAATGCTTCACAACATCAGCTGAGCTGAAACTTCATCAGAGAACACACACAGGAGAGAAGCCTTACTCCTGCTCTGACTGTGGGGCAAGTTTCTCTCAACTGGGCAACTTTAAAATACATGAACGTATACATACAGGAGAGAAGCCTTACTCCTGCTCTGGATGTGGGAAGAGTTTCTCTCGACTGGACACCTTAAAACAACATGAACATGTACATACAGGAGAAAAGCCTTACTCCTGCTCTGACTGTGGGGCAAGTTTCTCTCAACCTGGCAACTTAAAACAACATGAACGTATACATACAGGAGAGAAGCCTTACTCCTGCTCTGACTGTGGGAAGTGTTTCTCTCAACTGGGCCACTTAAAACAACATGAACTTATACATACAGGAGAGAAGCCTTACTCCTGCTCTGACTTTGGAAAGATTTTCTCTCGACTGGGCAACTTAAAACAGCATGAACGTATACACACAGGAGAGAATCCTTACTGCTGCTCTTAATATGGCAAGAGTTTCTCCCGATTGGCAACGTAAAAACACCAATGGTTACACACTGGAGAGAAGACTTAATACTGCACTGACTGTGAGACGAGATTCTACAGATTGGGCAATAATATTTTCAACAGATGGGGAAAGACAATGACATGGAGAAAATACAAAAACACAGTGCAAATGCTTATCAAGGAAGCAAAGACAAACTACTACAAAACTGAAATCCAGGACCTAAAGAAGAAAAACCCTAAGGAATGGTGGGACTTCATTAACAAAGGACTGGGACCAAAGAAAACATCAGGAGGGAGAATACAGGTAGAGGGAATTGAAGACGACGACGTGGCTGATGTTTTGAATGGCTTCTTTGCTGAGGCATGGACAAGCACCACACCTCTTGCCATCTTCCCCCTGCCCATGTCTACAAGGCAGGTTGAGCTGTGCAGCATTGGCCAGTTAAAGCAAGCTCTGACCAGACTCAGCCCACGTAAAGCATGTGGGCCTGATGGCATTCCAGCCTGGCTACTAAAAGAGCATGCAGAAGATCTAGCCCCTGTCATCAAACACATTGTTAAAACTGTTCCCTGCCAGTAGGAGGTGTTATCTGAGTGCACAAATCAGTATGACTACCTCCCAAAGTCCAGCACTACTACCAACCTTGTGAAAGCCACAAACTCCTGGCTGACAGCTATAGACTCCATAAAACCAGCAATGGTGAGTGTGTTACTTGCTGATGTGTCCAAAGCCTTTGATTGAGTAGATTACGCAAAATTCCTGCAACATTTGTCTGACATTGAACTGTGTCCAAGGTTACTAGCCTGGCTCCACAGCCACACAACTGAAAGATTTGGTCACAGTCTATACTACACTGGCCAGGCCTTGTCTGGAATACGGTGGAGTGCTGTTAGTTGGATGCAGTAAAAAGCAGCAGGCCCAACTAGACAGGGTGCAGAGGAGGGCCTTGAGGATCATCTCCAGAGGTGGAGCAGTCCAACCACAGCTCCCGTCACTGCAGAGCAGGTGAGAACAGGCTGCAGTGCACCTGGTGAAGGACATGCACACTCTTGACCAAATGTTTTATGCACTCAGTGTATATCAAATAAAGATGGTGTGATGATCAGTTTTCAGCATTAGTTTGGATGGATTATTTTATATTACTAACATATTTTGTTTAATGATAAACAGGCTATGAATTGACTACATGTGTTTATTAAATTGTCTTTTAATACTAGATTAATTATTTTAGTAATTAATGATGAATATATTTGAATAACTGTATTGAAGTTAATTGATCTGGCGGCAGGTAGCCTAGCGGTTAAGAGTGTTGGGCCAGTAACTGAAAGGTCGCTGGTTTGAATCCAGAGCTAACTAGGTCAAAAATCTGTCAATGGGCCCTTGAGCAAGGAAATTAACCCCAATTGGTCCTATAAATCGCCCTGGAGAAGAGCATCTGCTAAATTACAAATATGTCATGAAAAATCATGTTTGTACATTAATTTGTGCTGGGCAACCTCTTCTTCTCTTGTGCATAAATATAACAAAGTGTTTAAAGTGAAATAGTTAGTGTCTATACAGTGCATTCGGAAAGTATTCAGACCCCTTGAAATAAATAAATAATACATTAATACCCCATAATGACAAAGCGAAAACAGGTTTAGACATTTTTTGCTAATAAAAAAAAAGTAAAATAATAATAATTAAATAAATAATAAATAATTAAAAATGAAAAACAGATACCTTATTTACATAAGTAACCCTTTGCTATGAATCTCGAAATGTAAGCTCTTGGTGAATCCTGTTTCCATTGATCTTCCTTTAGATGTTTCCTCAACTTGATTGGAGTCCACCTGAGATAAATTCAATTGATTGGACATGGTTTGAAAAGGTACACACCTGTCTATATAACATCCCACAGTTGACATTGCATGTCAGAGCAACAACCAAGCCATGAGGTCGAAGGAATTGTCCGTAGAGCTCCGAGACAGGATTGTGTCGAGGCACAGATCTGGGGAAGGGTACCAAAACATTTCTGCAGCATTGAAGGTCCCCAAGAGAACAGTGGCCTCCATCATTCTTAAATGGGAGAAGATTGGAACCACCAAGACTCTTCCTAGAGCTGTCCACCCGGCCAAACTGAGCAATTGGAGAAGAAGGGCCTTGGTCAGGGAAGTGACCAAGAAACCGATGATCACTTTGACAGAGCTCCAGAGTTCAGCCCGCTTGGAGTTTGCCAAGAGGCACCTAAACGACTCTGACCATGAGAAACAAGATTCTCTGGTCTGTTGTTACCAAGATTGAACTCTTTTGCCTGAATGTCAAGCGTCACGTCTGGAGGAAACCTGGCACCATGCCTACGGTGAAGCATGGTCATGGCAGTATCATGCTGTGTGGATGTTTTTCAGAGGCAGTGACTGGGAAAACCTATAGTGGTGCCGGAGAAGATGGCTGCCGTTTTACAGCCCTCTAACCAATTGTACTATTATGTGTGTTTTTCCGCGTTATTTGTAATTTATTTTGTACATAATGTTTCTGCCATCGTCTCTTTATAACCAAAAAGAGCTTCTGGATATCAGGACAGCGATTACTCACCTCGTATTGGACGAAGATTTGTTCTTCAACGAGGCGGCCGCGAAGGATATCCTACAGACACCCGACAAGGCCCAAATCCCTGTCATTCGCATGAGGAAGAGACGGAGATATCGTGGACATAGGTCGGGGTGCCTTGTAAGGATCCGATGGCGAGCGAGTAAACTGCCGCTCCCATCAATCCTATTAGCCAATCTTCAATCATTTGGAGAATAAATTGGACGACCTAAGATTACGGTTATCCTACCAACGGGACATTAAAAACTGTAATATCTTATGTTTCACCGAGTCGTGGCTGAACAACGACATGGATAACATACAGCTAGCGGGCTATACGCTACATCGGCAGGATAGAACGGCTGACTCCGGTAAGACAAGGGGTGGCGGTCTGTGTATATTTGTAAACAACAGCTGGTGTACGAAATCAAATACTAAGGAAGTCTCGAGGTTTTCCTCACCTGAGGTAGAGTATCTTATGATAAGCTGTAGACCACACTATTTACCAAGAGAGTTTTTATCCATATTTTTCATAGCTGTCTATTTACCACCACAAACCAATGCTGGCATTAAGATTGCACTGAATGAGCTGTAGAAGGCCATAAGTCAACAGGAAAACGCTCATCCAAAGGCAGCGCTCCTAGTGGCCGGGGACTTTAATGAAGGGAAGCTTAAATCCGTTCTACCTAATTTCTACCAGCATGTTAAATGTGCAACCAGAGGGAAAAAAACTCTAGACCACCTTTACTCCACACACAGAGACGCATACAAAGCTCTCCCTCGCCCTCCATTTGGCAAGTCTGACCATAACTCTATCCTCCTGATTCCTGCTTATAGGCTAAAACTAAAGCAGGAAGCACCAGTGACTCGGCTAATAAAAAAGTGGTCAGATGACGCAGATGCTAAGCTACAGGACTGTTTTGCTAGCACAGACTGGAACATGTTCCGGGATTCTTCAGATAGCATTGAGGAGTACGCCACATCAGTCACTGGCTTCATCAAAAAGTGCATCGATGATGTCGTCCCCACAGTGACCGTACGTACATACCCCAACCAGAAGCCATGGATTACAGGAAACATCCGCACTGAGCTAAAGGGTAGAGCTGCCGCTTTCAAGGAGCGGGACTCTAACCCGGACGCTTATAAGAAATCCCGCTATGCCCTCCGACGAACCATCAAACGGGCAAAGAGTCAATACAGGACTAAGATTGAATCGTACTACACCGGCTCTGACGCTCGTCGGATGTGGCAGGGCTTGAAAACTATTACAGACTACAAAGGGAAGCACAGCCGCGAGCTGCCCAGTGACACAATACTTCCAGACGAGCTAAACCACTTCTATGCTCGCTTCGAGGCAAGCAACACTGAAGTATGCATGAGAGCACCAGCTGTTCCGGATGACTATGTGATCACGCTCTCCGTTGCCGATGTGAGTAAGACTATTAAGCATCTCTATTGCACTCCACACTGCCCTTTCCCACCTGGACAAGAGGAACACCTACGTGAGAATGCTATTCATTGACTACAGCTCAGCATTCAACACCATAGTGCCCTCAAAGCTCATCACTAAGCTAAGGATCCTGGGACTAAACACCTCCCTCTGCAACTGGATCCTGGACTTCCTGACGGGCCGCCCCCAGGTGGTAAGGGTAGGTAACAACACATCTGCCACACTGATCCTCAACACGGGGGACCCTCAAGGGTGCGTGCTCAGTCCCCTCCTGTACTCCCTGTTCACCCATGACTGCATGGCCAGGCACGACTCCAACACCATCATTAAGTTTGCAGACGACACAACAGTGGTAGGCCTGATCACCGACTACGATGAGACAGCCTATAGGGAGGAGGTCAGAGACCTGGCCGTGTGGTGCCAGGATAACAACCTCTCCCTCAATGTGACCAAGACAAAGGAGATGATTGTGGACTACAGGGAAAAAAAAGAGGACTGAGCACGCCCCCATTCTCATCGACGGGGCTGTAGTGGAACAGGTTGAGAGCTTCAAGTTCCTTGGTGTCCACATCACCAACAAACTATCATGGTCCAAACACACCAAGACAGTCGTGAAGAGGGCACGACAAAGCCTATTCCCCCTCAGGAGACTGAAAGATTTGGCATGGGTCCTCAGATCCTCAAAAAATTCTACAGCTGCACCATCGAGAGCATCCTGACTGGTTGCATCACCGCCTGGTATGGCAACTGCTTGGCCTCCGACCGCAAGGCACTACAGAGGGTAGTGCGTACGGCCCAGTACATCACTGGGGCCAAGCTTCCTGCCATCCAGGACCTCTATACCAGGCGGTGTCAGAGGAAGGCCCTCAAAATTGTCAAAGACTCCAGCCACCCTAGTCATAGACTGTTCTCTCTGCTACCACACGGCAAGCGGTACCGGAGTGCCAAGTCTAGGTCCAAAAGACTTCTCAACAGCTTCTACCCCCCAAGCCATAAGACTCCTGAACAGCTAATCATGGCTACCCGGACCATTTGCACTGCCCCACCCCCCCCCACCCCATCTTTTTACGCTGCTGCTACTCTGTTAATTATTCATGCATAGTCACTTTAACTCTACCCACATGTACATATTACTTCAACTACCTCAACTAGCCAGTGCCCCCGCACATTGACTCTGCACCGGTACCCCCCTGTATATATAGCCTCCCTACTGTTATTTTATTTTACTTCTGCTCTTTTTTTTCTCAACACTTTTTTGTTGTTTTATTTTACCTTTCTATTCAAAATAAATGCACTGTTGGTTAAGGGCTGTAAGTAAGCATTTCACTGTAATGTCTGCACCTGTTGTATTTGGCGCATGTGGCCAATAAAATTTGATTTGATCTGAGACTAGTCAGGATCGAGGGAATAATGAACGGAGCAAAGTACAGCGAGATCCTTGATGAAAACCTGCTCCAGAGTGCTCAGAACTTGAGACTGGGGCGAAGGTTCACCTGGCCCAGCCAGAGGCCAGACCCGATTGAACATCTCTGGTGAGACCAGAAAATAGCTGTGCTGCAATGCTCCCCATCCAACCTGACAGAGCTTGAGAGGATCTGCAAACTCCCCAAATACAGGTGTGCCAATCTTGTAGCGTCATACCCAAGAAGGCTCGATGCTGTAATCGCTGCCAAAGGTGCGTCAAGAAAGTACTGAGTAAAGGGTCTGAATGCTTACGTGAAATTGATATTTCCGTTTTTTATTAATAAATTAGGAAAAACTTCTAAAAAACTTTTTTTGCTTTGACATGATGGGGTATTGTGTGGAGATTGATGAGGGGGGAAAAAAGCAATTTAATCAATTTTAGACTATGGCTGTAACGTAATAAAATGTGGGAAAAGTCAAGGGGTCTGAATACTTTCAGAAGGCACTGTATATAGCCAAACTATCATTGACTAGGTATTGGCACCCCATGTAAATATAGCCAAGCTATCATTGACTAGGTATTGGCACCTCATGTATATAGCCAAGCTACCATTGCTCATTGTATATTAATTCCTTATGCTACAATCTTTTTTCCTATTATTATAATTTTTGTATTGTTTTCTCCATTGTTGGTCTACACCTGTTGTTTACCAAACATTAAAATGAAATGACTACGTGTTTAGTGTTTTGGTATGACTACAGTCAGGAGTTTTCTCTGACCCTGTGATCTCACCAGGACAGAACCACATGTCTCTATCACACTCCAGCCCAGAAGGTGGCAGTGATGTACCTTTAACGTTGGTCTGAACACCACCAATAAACACCATAGAAGAAGAATGCATGCTTAGCAACAACCAAGGGGCCATGCAGCTTTCCACTGTCCCAAAGACTGTCTATTATATGGAACAGATTGGCATGTGACCACTCTAACAATGTAGACACGTCCTCAAAGATTGGACATGAATCTGTGTTGATCAAACTCTTCTCTTCTCGATCATTAAATACAACAAAACTATGTTTTAAGTGAAATATTTAGTGTTTGAAGCTGGAAGAAATACCTGAAATGAGCATCACAAAGATACATTTGACTTATGCACTAACAAGCTTTTTCAATATACGCAGCTTTGTCACCGGCTACAGTGCTGTAGTTTTATTAATCTTCAGTACTTCAATCAACATGTACGCACGTTGGATGGGTTGATTGGGGTACAAACCATGTCTTAAACCGCTAGCTAGCTACTTACAAGCCACAACATTTACATTTTAGTCATTTAGCAGACGATCTTATCCAGAGCGACTTACAGTTAGTGAGTGCATACATTTTCATACTGGCTATAGCTCAGTTGGCAACACCAAGGTTGTAAGTCGCTCTGGATAAGGTCTGCTAATTGACTAAAATGTAAATGTATACGTACCATTGACTTGCAATGGATTTGTGCCACAAATGCTAAAAAAGTTAGCAGTTATAACAATAGTAAGATAAACAATATATGCCCAGGACTATATTGAGGGACAGACTGTTGAAATGCCCAGTTGATTATGTAAACAGTCTTGTAGAACTCTGGCATTGATGGTCCATCTGAGGGTGAGTTATTGATATAAATGCTCAGAGTAAAAGTGCTGTGAACTCACCTGTGATGGCCCACGTCTACCACAACCTTTCCTATTGTGTTTGTAAGCACCACAGCATTTTAGGCAGCCATTGTTCAAAATGTGTTCATACATACAGTACAATGGGAGGGCGTGTGGAAGGAACAGGGGAGAACCAGGAGTTTGATCTCTGACTTCTATTTAGGACTGGGATCCCTCTGTGGGCCGGCCTTTTCAGAATATCTCTTGATTCTCTTTTAAACATGCTAGAAACCTAAAGGACAGCCTAGTAAGAGCAGATGAATATGTTCCCCCTCAGCATTTCCTATCCACCCTCCACTCAAATCATTGTGAGAACTGTAATGTGATGACCAAGGGGGATTTCTTTCTTCACCCTCATACTGGAAATAAAATGTATGTCCTGGGTAGAATTTCCTGTAAAACAAAATGTGTGGTATATTTCCTGATGTGCCCATGTGGCTATTATTATGTTGGAAAGTCTAAGAGAAAATTGAAAGCTGAAAGAGCAACATCAGAACTGCTGACGAGAAATCCCCTGTAGCCAGAAGCTTTAATGTGGTCGGTTATGTTGTGTGCCAACTTGAGGTTCAAGGGCTTAGAAGTTGTACAGCCAATATAAGACAGGAGGTGATAGAGAATAATTGTTGTTACAGAGAGAGACATATTATATCCATGACTTACAAACAGAGAGAGACATATTAAATCCATGACTTACAAACAGAGACAGACATATTATATCCATGACTTACAAACAGAGAGAGACATATTATATCCATGACTTACAAACAGAGAGAGACATATTATATCCATGACTTACAAACAGAGAGAGACATATTATATCCATGACTTACAAACAGAGAGAGGCATATTATATCCATGACTTACAAACAGAGAGAGACATATTATATCCATGACTTACAAACAGAGAGAGACATATTATATCCATGACTTACAAACAGAGAGAGACATATTATATCCATGACTTACAAACAGAGAGAGACATATTATATCCATGACTTACAAACAGAGAGAGGCATATTATATCCATGACTTACAAACAGAGACCAACTGGCAGGTGTCTTCACTGACATTTTCAACCTCTCCCTGACCGTGTCCATAATACCTACATGTTTCAAGCAGACCACCATTGTCCCTGTGCCCAAGAAAGCGAAGATAACCTGCCTAAATGGCTTCCGCCCCGTAGCACTCACGTCGGTAGCCATGAAGCGCTTCGAAAGACTGGTCATGGCTCACATCAACACCATCATCCCGGAAACCCTAGACCCACTCCAAATCCCAGTGCTTGATTATGGTGATGTAATCTATAGTCATACGGCTGCCTCTGTTTTAAAACCTTTAGCACTGTGTTTTATCACTGGGATTTTAAACATTTTAAATGAGCCAATTTCTCTTCTATATTATTTATCTAGTCAAAACATGTCACTACACCTCTACACATCACCATTGGGACAATCCAATTTGCTAGTCCCCATTATTTTCTATAATACATATGAATAGATGTTTCCAGTATAAAGGACTTAGACAGGTTTTCTTCTTAGGTAACAATTAAATAAAACAACAAATATATTATTTGTCTTTTTTTTTTTTTTATGTGTTTTAAAATGACCCACTTACTATTGGGGAGTGGAACCAGAGAGTAAGCTTGTGTTACCTTTCTCACACCACTACAGTATTCATTTCAACAGACCCCATTGTTAGAGTTCAATATATGCCCAGGACGATATTGAGGTTCAGGCTGTTGTAATGTCCAGTTGATTATGTAAACAGTCTTGTAGAACTCTGGTATTGATGGTCCATTTGAGGGTGAGTCATTGATATGAATATTCAGAATGAAAGAGCTGAGAATTCATGTAACACAATATTTCCTGTTGTGTTAATAAGCACCACAGCATTTTAGGCAGCAATTGTTCAAATCTGTCCAGAGTTTACAGACCCCAGGACAGCGGAGTCACTGACCACCTTCCGGAGACACTTGAAACCCCACCTCTTTAAGGAATACCTGGAATAGTATAAAGTAATCCTTCTACCCCCCCCCCACCCCCCATAAAAAAGTGCTTGTCCCACTGGCTATCATAAGTTGAATGCACCAATTTGTAAGTCGCTCTGGATAAGAGCGTCTGCTAAATGATGTAAATGTAATTAACAGTGAGGACAAACCCAGCCTGCCTCTCTCCTTCCACACTGAGTCCAAACCTACAGTCACTGGGTCCTGATTGTGACAGTGGAGCCCAGTTTGCACTGCATGATCCAGAGATGGCATCAGTGAAGCTGGAAGACTGCAGTCAAACACTGGAGCTGAATGTCAACATTAAAGATGAAGAAGAGGAGGAGAAGATTGGGAAATCTGTTTCTCATGGTAAGAGTAGGTTCTTTAGTGATCATATGTACAGTACACCTCACCTGCGACTCATGAAAATACTTAAATGTATGTATTAACAAAGTCTACTAAAATGTTTATCTGACACCATAAAGATGATTAAAATATGCAAGCAAGCATTAGGCAATGAGTTGATGTTGACTAGCAAGAATTGGTCTGATAGTGGAATACTAAAGGTAAATAGATTTAATGACATTGTAAAATTAACGATTTACTTACATTTCTTTAATTTTTAGAGGAACTAGGGTTATGTGCCTTGCTCAAGGGCACATCGACAGATTTTTCACCTAGTCGGCTTGGGATTAGAACCAGCAACCTTTCAGTTTCCTTCCGCCCAATGTATAAAGCCTAAGTTACAAGTCAATACTGACATTAACAAAACATTAAGTATCTAAACATGATCAGACAGGAAGAGAAAGACAGAGAATCCATAGCTTGTGTCGTGGCCCATAGCTCATGGGATAGAGAGAATCCATAGCTTGTGTCGTGGCCCATAGCTCATGGGAGAGGGGTAGAGAGAAAGACAGTGTACACTGAGTGTATTAAACATTAGGAACACTTGCTTCTTTCCCTGCCATAGACTGACCAGGTGAAAGCTATGATCCCTTATCGATGTCTCTTGTTAAATCCACTTCAGTGTAGCTGAAGGGGAGGAGACGGGTGAAAGATTGTTTGTGTATGAGTTTCATTTAGAGGGTGAATGGGCAAAACAAATATTTAAGTGCCTTTGAACAGGGTATGGTAGTAGGTACCAGACGCACCCGCTTTAATGTGTCAAGAACTGCAACACAGTTTCCCGCAGTTTCAACAGTTTCCTGTGGGTATCAAGAACGGTCCCCCACCAAAAGGACATCCAGCCAACTTGACACAACTGTGGAAAGCATTGGAATCAACATGGGCCAGCATCCCTGTGGAAGGCTTTCGACACCTTGTAGAGTCAATGCCCTGACAAAGTTAGGCTTTTCTGAGGGCAGAAGAGGGTGCAACTCAATATTAGGAAGGTGTTCCTAATGTTTTGTACACTTAGTATATTTCTCACCACAGCAGGTCAAGAACAAAAGAGAAAGACACATTGAAGCTAAGATCCTTTAGAACCATTTGATCATGTTTGGATTCAAAATCGGAGTTGTTGATCAATAGCATTACTGTTGAGTTAACTTCCAATCAGGTATCAGACCTACAGTATGTTCTCACAACAGAAGCTCAGAGGTGTGACAGAATGGGGGATGGTTAGATAATGCATCATTCAGAATGGGGGATGGTGAGATAATGCATCATTCAGAATGGAGGATGGTGAGATTGTAGTGTATTAAGATTATGACTTTGCTAATGTTTTCAAGTGGAACCTGAGAGGATGTTTATTTAGTTTCAGAGGGAGTCGTTTTAGGGTGACGCCCCATAGAAGAGAGGGAGTGTGTTGTAGACAGGGGATTGGACAGTAGAGGGAGCCACCCATATTTTGGAGAATATTATAAGTACTGGGTTTAAACAAAGAAGGGCAGAGCGGCCATTGTAATTTGGAAAACACTGCTCTCCGGGTGATCATGACATCTGCAAACTTATGCTGAAATCTTGTGATATGAATAAAACTTATGATCAAAGCTCAGTATAAGCGGACTCCTTTGTTACAGCATCATTAGCAACATTGACTCGACACTACAAGATAATGCATCATTCAGAATGGGGGATGGTGAGATAATGCATCATTCAGAATGGGGGATGGTGAGATAATGCATCATTCAGAATGGGAGATGGTGAGATAATGCATCATTAATAATGGGGGATGGTGAGATAATGCATAATTTAGAATAGGGGGATGTGGGGAGCAACACAGAGAAGGCTGAATTCCTGAGAAGACAGTAAAACCTTTGGGTTGATAAAAGAGAAGTCTGGTGTTGGGCCCGCCACTATAGTACTATCTACATCTAGGAGTTATCTCCAAAAGCAAGACCTCCATAAGTTCATTCTGTCATTCTGACACCCCTGAAGAACTCAACACAACAAAGCTTGTTTTATCGTTGTGCATGAAAAGTTGTTATAGAACTGTTTCGATGATAAGATAGATGTTATTTCATGCTACTGAGACTTGCATGGATGACACCAGTATTGTCAGCATGTGTTTTATTAACTGGGCTATCTGGGGTGATCAAAGAGTAGACTAAAGAAGTGAAGTAGACATACTGCCAGTGTTTTGAAGTTCTATGAAATGAGTCTGTGTAGTTGCCAGGGTTGGTGTCAATTCCATTTAAATTCCAGTCAATTCAGGAAGTACACTGTCATTCTAATTCCAATTCTCTTCAATGTTTTTCAATCAGGAAAATTGGTTTACTGGAAACACCTTTCCTCTTTTGACATCACCCTTTCCCAGTCCCCTCCCACTGCTTGACCCCATCTTCACTAGAGGCTGTTCTCCTACTAATCTCACTGCAAACCCCCCTCCAAGTCTCTGATCCCTACTTTGTTTCCTTTTCTCTCCCATAATCCAGATGGTAATGCTCCTCCCACTCAGCCCTAACCCAGATGGTCATGCTCCTCCCACTCAGCCCTAACCCAGATGGTCATGCTCCTCCCACTCAGCCCTAACCCAGATGGTCATCCTCCTCCCACTCAGCCCTAACCCAGATGGTCATGCTCCTCCCACTCAGCCCTAACCCAGATGGTCATGCTCCTCCCACTCAGCCTGCACCCTCAGCGGAGTCAACAAACACCGGAAGCATCCGTGTTTCAGGGAAAAGGCAGAGAGGAAGGCAAAGCCTGAAAACCGGAATGTTCTGGTTTCTGTGGACCTGGTTTAGGCGTTTATTTTACACCTGATACGTTAGGTTAGGGTATATGTAAAGCACTCTGTAACAACGGCTGATGTAAAAAGGGCTTCATAAAATAAATGTGATTGATGTAAATCGCACCAACTGACTGGTTCTTCTGATGTTGTTCACACAGGAGACCATGTTGAGACATTCTCTACATCCAGAGAGCAACAGCAGGAAGATCACAGAGCTCAGAGGTCTCACCACTGCCCACATTGTGAGGAGATTTTCCCAATTCTATCAAAGCTAAAAAATACACCTGAAAATACACACAGGAGATAATCTATTTCCCTGCTCTGATTGTGGGAAGAGCTGTAAAATATCAAGGGATCTGGTACTCCTGCTCTGACTGTTGGAAGAGTTTCTCTCAACATGGCCACATAAATGTGAGAATCCTCATCAGTTGTCTGACTAGCTAAGATTAAAATCATTCCATCACTTAATTCTCAAGAAATCGTAGCACACTCTATTGTAATCCTATTGTTTCTCACTGTGAGAGAACTGTGCAGAGGAAAGGGAACGTTATAGAATGTTAGCCTCTCTTTACTTTATTGATCAGTGTTCACCTTGTCAGTTTTGGTGTGTTTTGTTTGCTTCTACTGTAAAGATATTGAGATAACCTTGGATTTGCCCTTAGGGTTGAATATCCTCTGTGAGGCTGGTTGTCTGGGTGGTTTTGCTTCCCTCTGTAGTTTTCTGTGGGAATGAGCTAGTAGACACAACATGTATCAGATAGAGATGGTGTGATGATCAGTTTTCACCAGTTAGTTTGGGTGGATACTTTTTGTTTATTAAATTGTATTTTAAAACTAGATTAGTTATTTTAGTCATTAATATTCATTAAGGCTTAATTCAAACCTGTTTAATTTATCTGCCAATGAAAAATAGTGTGTATATGAATTTGTCCTAGTCAAGCTCTTCTCTTTTGTGTAATGAATTACCAAAAAACGATGTTTCAAGTGACATATTTACTGTTGTTCTGAAGCTGAACAAGACAGGAAGTTTAAATGAGCATCACAAAGCTAAATCTGACCTATTCACTAACATGTTTTGTCAGCATAAGCAGCTGTGAGACATGCTAGAGTACTGTAACATTACTGATCTACTGAATCATTGTAGTTGTTGGGGGTTATCTTTACAGTAAATATAATGGTGGTGGATAAGCCTTCAATGCAAGCTGCAGGGGTTGCCTTTCAACAAGATGATCCTGACATTTTAAAGGTTAAAAAGGTGGACTTTGTGGCCTTTATCGCAATGGTGATTAACGGCACTGCCAAGGTGGAGAAAAGTTATAGGAAGATAGAAATCATTGTGGTTGCGGCAGAACGGTTCCTGGGGCTGAAAGATTTATTGGCAAAAGAGTTACATGGAATATTGGCAAAAGCCGTACCACCATCTCAGGTCCTAGAGACTGAGAAGGGAGATATGGAGATTTAAAGGAAGGAAGAAATGGGAGTTTTGTTTGTTTTGGCAATGTACTATTTTTATTAGGGTGGAGTAAGTTAGTATCACTATTAAGTATGGATGTATTTTTTATTTAATTTATTTTGTGGTTTCAAAGCGTCCAGTTGGTGGCGGCAATACAACTTTTGGATGTAGTCTGCCATAAAACCCACAGAAGAAGAAGAAGATGTCGCTGTTGCATTGTGGTAGTTGGGGAACAGGAACTTCCGGGGAGGCGCGCAACATTCTTCAGAACAAAGCAAACCACATGGCTGTGCTTTCCGTTTCTCTTTATTACTACAGGTATGTAATAGCACTTTTAAACTGCCTAATATCGAAATAACGTCATAACATGTTAGATAACAAATCAGTCAAGGTATTATCACGTTTGGGAAAGGTTTTGTGTAATGTTTGTGTCAGTCTGAGTGATTGAAGAACGTGATAAAATATATTTTACAAGCACATGGCGGCGCAGGGTCCATTACACGTTTTCATTTGTGAGGCTTTCCAGGTTCGTATATAGGTCAGTGCGTTTCGCCTGGGCATGTTCAGTACAAAAACGTTTTGGAAAGTTGCAGATAGAAATACCCAGAATAGAAGTGACATGATTCATTAGAATCAGAGGCATGTTTGTTCTACATAATACATTTGTATCTGATCGTGGCCAACGTCTCTGTCCTCCTGCTGGACGCAGCCCTGGTACCCGCTTGTCCCTATGTATGTGAAGCTAGTCATAATAATGATTAGCCACAATAGTGGAATTTGCGGTTCGTCCTCAAAATAAAAGGCCCTCATTGAAAGTGATGCAAACTGATACAAAATATTGGAATCATGTCAAATGTTGTTACTTAATTTAAAATGAATTACAAAAACTAATTATTTTGAAAATAAACAGGGTGAAAAAACGGTTGAAATCCTACTGTGGAGGTATTAGACCACATAATTGCATTGGGGGCGTTCTTATATGCACTTATGAAACGGGTTGGATTGTGCTCCCATGGAACGGGTGACACCCACAGAAAACAATTCTCAAGAGTTTATACAAATATTAGCGTCTTCGCTCTTATTGCAGGACTTTGACTGTGAAAAATCACCTTCCCAGTCAGTCTATTGCAGGGGTACTCCAGTACTATTTGAGAAGGTCCGGTCAAACAAATTTCCTAGGGATGGATATTGTCATTTATTGGCGTAGTAACAAACCCCCAACTTGTGACCCCAAACTGTTCACAACCCTCTTGTTGGCGGAGAGAACATTTAGCAGTTTTAAAGCTAATATCCAGTAATTCTACACATTTTACGACAGGGCTGAGATTTTGTTGTTGCTGTTTTTAAGCAATTCTACATGTTTCCATGTCTTATGTGTGTTTATATGATACCAGGGGTTGAAGCCCAACCAAAACAGTATTATTATATAATTATTTTGTGACCCGTGGTCCATATTGACCCCGTTCTTGGTCCTTACCACGTTACGCCAGTTGAGTATGCTGTTTCTTTTGTTTGTATTGGACATTCATTGCACTGTACAGCCCTACCTATGTATTGTTCAGCCTACTCAGTGACACCCACAGAACACAACTATGTAGAGTTTACACAAATATTAGAGTCTTCACTCTATTGCAGGACTCTGAAACCACTGTTGTCCGGGAGTTTAACCCTGTCAGCTAAATTGTCATGATAATCAGTGGTTTCAAGTTTGTCTCTGTACATTTTTGACGAGATGATCATAGCAACAAAACATATATATAATTCTGCATTTCCCGCTGTGCAAATGCATTGTTTCTCATTGCAAATAGGCTCAGGATAACTCCTTATAAAGTTGGGTAGCTGATAGGCCTTTTCAGAGCTTAAATAGACAAAATGATTAGTCACAGGGCTCCCGAGTGGCGCAGCGGTCTAAGACACTGCATCTGGCACTACAGACCCTGGTTTGATTCCAGGCTGTATCACAATCCGGCCGTGATTGGGAGTCGCATAGGGCGGTGCAAAATTGGCCCAGCATTGTCCGGGTTTGGCCGAGGTAAGCCATTATTGTAAATAAGAATTTGTTCTTAACTGACTTGGCCCAAACATTAGACCGGACCAAATCTGAACCAATCACTCAGACATCATTAGGCAGGTTTCCATTGACCCAGGTGCATTCGACAAAAGCAATGTTGCAACAAAAAAAATCTTTGCACCGTGTGTAATGGAAGCGGCAGATATATGAGAAATGTTCTAAAGCGCGACAACATTTTAAATCGTTGGACGGGTGGGTTTTTCTTTTGTCAAAGTTTCTTTTATTCTGACAACTGAGGATTGAAACAGTGTTTTTTAAATAAATGATGATCGCCAAACCATTTTGACGGTACAGGGTGAGTCATTACGTCCAGCTGTTTTTATCGACACAAGATAGTTACATGGAAACGCACCCTAGAGGGCAATTGTCTATGGCTATTTTCTATGCAAACTTTTTCTAAATGTCCAGAAAAAAAATCACTGGACAAGTTATTGGAAACATATCTACTGTTTCACAAGATTGGAAAGTACAGTACAGCAGAGTACAGGAAAGAGAAGTTTAGTTCAGTACAGAGTATAGTACAGTATAACGTACTGTATTGTATTCTACTCTAATGTACTCTGTTATGGCTGGGCTATATGGACTAAAAATCATACAGCTGTATCTTGAGTTTTTTCAAACGTATGGGTGATTCAAGATTTCTTAATTTTGTTTTTCTCTAAGTAAGTGTTGTACAATTAAAGGTCAAATACACTGCATTTCAAACAGTCAGCAATCTAATGAATTAAGGGCTTGTGAAGTTGTACCTATGAATAAATACAATTGTTTTTTGATTGAAATAATACAGTGAAGACAACGTTATTCAGGAAAATATTACATAGTGCTGCCTAAAACAAACTGCAACCTTGTACTAAATGGTTTTTCAGTCATTTATGTGAATTTCTGAAATCTGCTATAGGTTAAGTGCACTTACGTTGTTTAATTTAAAGTGTGCAATTTGTGTCTAATGTGAAATTAATAAATGGTTTGTTGTCAATGCTTAGCTATCTGATCTAATATATTTTTATAGAATAACGAAAGTGCCAGAACTGTCAAGACAATAACTTTTTGTTTCTGTTTCTCATTGTTACTACAGGACGACTAGAATTAAATCTGAGGCCGGTAACATCAACAGTGAGGACAAACCCAGCCTGCCTCTCTCCTTCCACACTGAGTCCAAACCTACAGTCAGTGTGTCCTGATTGTGACAGTGGAGCCCAGTTTACTGCAGGATCCAGAGATGGCATCAGTGAAGCTGGAAGACTGCAGTCAAACACTGGAGCTGAATGTCAACATTAAAGATGAAGAAGAGGAGGAGAAGATTGGGAAATCTGTTTCTCATGGTAAGAGCAGGTTCTATCTAACTAAGTTTGTTGTTCGTTCCAACTTCCCACTGTGCATGAAAAGTTGCAGTAGAACGGTTTCATGATGAACTGTTTCAATAAGATGGTATGTTATTCCATGCTACTCAGACTTGCATGGTTTGACACCAAGTTTGTCAGCATTTGTTTTATTTACTGGGCTATCTGGAGTGCTCAGAGTGTAGACTAAAGAAGTGAAGTAGACAAACTGCCAGTGTTTTAAAGTTCTAGGAAATGAGTCTGTGTAGTGTCTAACCACTGTTATAGTGAGTGGAGGATGTAGCTCAGTTGGTAGAGCATGGCGCTTGCAACGCCAGGGTTGTGGGTTCGTTTCCCACGGGGGACCAGTATGAAAATGTATGCACTCACTAACTGTAAGTCGCTCTGGATAAGAGTGTCTGCTCAAAAATGATAATAATAATATGCCATTTAGCAGACGCTTTTATCCAAAGCGACTTACAGTCATGCGTGCATACATTTTTTTTTGTGTATGGGTGGTCCCGGGGATCGAAGCCACTACCTTGGCGTTACAAGCGCCGTGCTCTACCAGCTGAGCTACAGAGGACCAAAATGTAAATATATAATTATCATGACTGATGAGCATACACTCAATTAGTATTTGGTAGCATTGCATTTAAATTGTTTAACTTGGATCAAACATTTCGGGCTTCAAGCTTTAACTTCCTGACTGATGTCTTGAGATGTCGCTTCAATATATCCACATAATCGTCCTTACTCATGATGCCATCTAATATGTGAAGTGCACCAGTCCCTCCTGCTGCAAATACCCCCCCTTTTCCTCCAAACATAACGATGGTCATTATGGCCAAACAGTTCTATTTTAGTTTCATCAGACCAAGGACATTTCTCTAAAAAGTACGATCTTTGTCCCCATGTGCAGTTGCAATCCGTAGTCTGGCTTTTTTATGGCGGTTTTGGAGCAGTGGCTTCTTCCTTGCTGAGCAGCCTTTCAGGTTATGTCAATATAGGACTTGTTTTACTGTGGATATAGATACTTTTGTACCTGTTTCCTCCAGCATCTTCACAAGGTCCCTTGCTGTTTTTCTGGGATTGACTTGCACTTTACACACCAAAGTACGTTCATCTCTAGGAGACAGAACGCCTCTCCTTCCTGAGCGATATGACGGCTGCATGGTCCCATGGTGTACTTGCGTACTATTGTTTGTACAGATGAACGTGGTACCTTCAGGCATTTGGAAATTGCTCCCAAGAATGAACCAGACTTGTGGAGGTCTGCGATTTTTTTTTTCTGAGGTCTTGGCTGATTTCTTTTGACTTTCCCATGATGTCAAGCAAAGAGGCACTGAGTTTGAAGGTAGGCCTTGAAATACATCCACAGGTACATCTCCAATTGACTCAAATGATGTCAATTAGCCTATCAGAAGCTTCTAAAGCCATGACATCATTTTTTGAATTTTCCGTGCTGTTTAAAAGGCACAGTCAACTTAGTGTATGTAAACTTCTGACCCACTGAAATTGTGATACAGTGAATTATGTGAAATAATCTGTATTTTGTTGAGGCACAGGATTTTGTCGAGGCACAGAACTGCGGGAGGGTACCAAAACATTTCTGCAGCATTGCAGGTCCCCAAGAACACAGTGGCCTCCAGCGTTTGTTTTTTTACACATATATTTATTAGTTCCAAGTAGGACAATCAACAATTACAGAAATACAATTGTTCTCATTATCCAATTGTATTGCAACAGTCTCAGGTGGGTGTTTTTGGTCTGTATCTGAGCTCTCGAGCATATCATACCCCAGTCCTCTGCTGAAATATTTATTGTATCCACTGAAGTCTCTTACTATCAGAGTTGTCTTCATGAGTAGCTACCATTTTCCAATATAATGATGTAATTTGACCTCTCCCATAACACACATTAACATAGAGCATTTCTAAAGTGGTCAAAGTAGGTTTTAGGGCAGATTGTTTAGACTGGAAAAAATAAAGCTTCTCAATTGTAAGTATTTGAAAAAATAATTTTGTGGTAAGTTAAATCTTCTCTTTAGTTCTACAAATGACATTAGCCCTTTTTTAAATGTATAAGCCCATTACTTTAACAATACCATTTCTTCTAAGTTCTTTAAACCCCAAGTCATTTTTACCAGGTATGAAATTGTCATTTCCCCAAATTGGTGTAAAACTGGATAATACAGGGGATTCACCCAGATATCAATCAATCAATCAATTTTATTTTATATAGCCCTTCTTACATCAGCTAATATCTCGAAGTGCTGTACAGAAACCCAGCCTAAAACCCCAAACAGCTAGTAATGCAGGTGTAGAAGCACGTTTTAGAAGTTGGTGTTTTTAACAAAGGGATTAGTAGTCTTCTTCTTTAGTTTCTTAAAGGGAGCAAGATTACAAATATCCATCCAAAGTGAAGCCTTTTTGTGGTTTCTTGGAGAACCAAAACATTGCAGCCCAGTAATACCACTGTAGGTTTGGAAGTTGCATCCCCCCTCTGTCATGGGGCAAATAAAGAAGAGAAAGTCTAAGCCTTGGTTTTCTGTTGCTCCAGATAACATTTGAGAGTATCTTTCAGATATTTGGGGAAAATAAAGGTGGTGGAGCCAGAAGAATTGATTGAAATAGATAAAGACGTTTGGGCAGAATATTCATCTTAATGATATTTATTCTACCAGTAATAGATATAGACAATTATGTCCATCTGTTGATGGATTCTGTTACACTCGTCACCATGGGGACATCATTTGTTGAGCTGAAGGAGCTAAATTCTGGTGTGATTTTAATACCAAGATATGTGAAACCTTGTTCTGTATTCACAAATGGATGCTGTACAATTGGATTCAGTCTCTCTTGCTTGTTTAGGAAAAGGTTTTCAACTTTAATCCCAAAAAACTGACAAGTTATTAATTAAATTGGAGAGGGAAGAAAATTATTTAGATCTGTTAGGAATAAGAGGGTATCATCTGCATACAGGGCCACTCAATGTGCAAAATCTATTTTTATTCCTCTAATTGACGGGTGGGCCCTTACTGCAATGGCAAAGGGTTCTATAGCTAAAAGAAAGATGTCCGGCCAGTCCAGGACTCTTTCTCGTGCCCCAGAAAAGCTTAAAAGGTTGTGAAATCAAGTTGTTAGTGGCAACTTCTGCAGTGGGGTTGGTATATCATATCTTAATCCATTTACAGAAGTATTTCCCAAACCCAAATTTCACATTTTGTTGGGTATTTATCAGGCTTCAGAATAAGATGAAAGCCTCCTTAGAGAGGAGGGGACGCAACCTTGCTAAAAGGATTCTGCATACAGCTACAGTGGGGAGAAAAAGTATTTGATACACTTCCGATTTTGCAGGTTTTCCTACTTACAAAGCATGTAGAGGTCTGTCATTTTTATCACAGGTACACTTCAACTGTGAGAGACGGAATCTTAAACAAAAATCCAGAAAATCACATTGTATGATTTTTAAGTAATTAATTTGCATTTTATTGCATGACATAAGTATTTGATCACCTACCAACCAGTAAGAATTCCGGCTCTCACAGACCTGTTAGTTTTTCTTGAAGAAGCCCTCCTGTTCTCCACTCATTACCTGTATTAACTGCACCTGTTTGAACTCGTTACCTGTATAAAAGACACCTGTCCACACACTCAATCAAACAGACTCCAACCTCTCCACAATGGCCAAGACCAGAGAGCTGTGTAAGGACATCAGGGATAAAATTGTAGACCTGCACAAGGCTGGGATGGGCTACAGGACAATAGGCAAGCAGCTTGGTGAAAAGGCAACAACTGTTGGCGCAATTATTAGAAAATGGAAGAAGTTCAAGATGACGGTCAATCACCCTCGGTCTGGGGCTCCATGCAAGATCTCACCTCGTGGGGCATCAATGATCATGAGGAAGGTGAGGGATCAGCCCAGAACTACACGGCAGGACCTGGTCAATGACCTGAAGAGAGCTGGGACCACAGTCTCAAAGAAAACCATTAGTAACACACTACGCCGTCATGGATTAAAATCCTGCAGCGCACGCAAGGTCCCCCTGCTCAAGCCAGCGCATGTCCAGACCCGTCTGAAGTTTGCCAATGACCATCTGGATGATCCAGAGGAGGAATGGGAGATGGTCATGTGGTCTGATGAGACAAAAATAGAGCTTTTTGGTCTAATCTCCACTCGCCGTGTTTGGAGGAAGAAGGATGAGTACAACCCCAAGAACACCATCCCAACCGTGAAGCATGGAGGTGGAAACATCATACTTTGGGGATGCTTTTCTGCAAAGGGGACAGGACGACTGCACCGTATTGAGGGGAGGATGGATGGGGCCATGTATCGCGAGATCTTGGCCAACAACCTCCTTCCCTCAGTAAGAGCATTGAAGATGTGTCGTGGCTGGGTCTTCCAGCATGACAACGACCCGAAACACAAAGCCAGGACAACTAAGGAGTGGCTCCGTAAGAAGCATCTCAAGGTCCTGGAATGGCCTAGCCAGTCTCCAGACCTGAACCCAATAGAAAATCTTTGGAGGGAGCTGAAAGTCCGTATTGCCCAGCGACAGCCCCGAAACCTGAAGGATCTGGAGAAGGTCTGTATGGAGGAGTGGGCCAAAATCCCTGCTGCAGTGTGTGCAAACCTGGTCAAGACCTACAGGAAACGTATGATCTCTGTAATTGCAAACAAAGGTTTCTGTACCAAATATTAAGTTCTGCTTTTCTGATGTATCAAATACTTATGTCATGCAATAAAATGCAAATGAATTACTTAAAAATCATACAATGTGATTTTCTGGATTTTTGTTTTAGATTCCGTCTCTCACAGTTGAAGTGTACCTATAAACAAAATTACAGACCTCTGAATGCTTTGTAAGTAGGAAACACTGCCGATTTTGCAGGTTATCAAGTACTTGTTCTCCCCACTGTATATACAGTGCATTGGGAAATTATTCAGACCCCTTGACTTTTTCCACATTTAGGTATGTTACAGCCTTATTCTAAAATAGATTAAGTTGTTTGTTTCCCTCATTAATCTACACACAATACCCCATAATGACAAAGCAAAAACTTGTTTTTATCAATTGTTGCTAACATTTTTTAACCAAATATAATAAAAAATACGAAAATATCACATTTACATAAGTATTCAGACCCTTTATTCAGTACTTTGTTTAAGCACCTTTGGCAGCGATTACAGCCTTGAGTCTTCTTTGGTATGACGCTACAAGCTTGGCACACCTGTATTTGGAGAGTTTCTCCCATTCTTCTCTGCAGATCCTCTCAAGCTCTGTCAGATTGGATGGATTGGCTGCACAGCTATTTTCTGGTCTCTCCGGAGATGTTATATCGGGTTGAAGTCCGGGCTCTGGCTGGGTCACTCAAGGACGTTCAGAGACTTGTCCCAAAGCCACTCCTGCGTTGTCTTGGCTGTGTGCTTAGGGTAGTTGTCCTGTTGAAAGGTGAACCTTCGACCCAGTCTGAGGTCCTGAGTATTCTGGAGCAGGTTTCATCAAGGATCTCTCTGTACTTTGCTCCGTTCATCTTTCCCTCGATCTTGACTAGTGTCCTAGTCCCTGCCGCTGAAAAACATCCCCACAGCATGATGCTGACACCACAACGCTTCACCGTAGGGATGGTGCCAGGTTTCCTCCAGATGTGATGCTTGGGATTCAGGCCAAAGAGTTCAATATTGGTTTCATCAGACCAGAGAATCTTCCTTCTCATGGTCTGAGAGTCTTGAGGTGCCTTTTGGCAAACTCCAAGTGGGCTGTCATGTGCCCTTTACTATTCCAAGATGGCGTAGCAGTGCGGTCGCGTTCTTTGTTGTGTGTCTGTGTAAATAGCCTGTTTTTTGTATTTTTTGTGTTTTTGTACATATTTTCCTATCATACTTTTCATCCTTCTACAACATATACTTTCCTGCAAGCCGCCTCACTCAATGTGGAACGGATTCTATTATTGACTTACCTTTATCTGGAATCTCCAGTTGAAACTAGCTAGCCAGCTAACTAGCTACTGGCTATTAGCCATCGTTAGCGGTTTTCACCCAGAACATCGGATTCTACTTCCGGAATAACTGATTCACTGGACATTAACACCGGATCGCAACTAGCTAGCCGCAACCGATTGGATGTTGCTGTTTGGCTGTTCACCACTGCCCCAGAAGCAAGCACCAGTTAGCCGTGAGCTAGCCTCGAGCCAGGCCCATTTCCCGGCTATCTACCTCTATCTACCGGACGGGAGTAGCCAGCTAACTAGCTACTTGCTATTAGCCACCATCAGCGGTTTTTCACCATTGTCTGTGGCCCGCACTACCTACCAGCCAGCTCTAGCCTGGACTATTATCAGCCAGTCTGCACTGTCTGCACAGCGTGTTATCGACCCAGAACATCGTTTTTTCTGCCGGAATCACTGGACTTTTAACACCAGATCATCGCAGCTAGCTGCAACCAAATGGACGTTGTTGTGGGTAATCAGCCTTGAGCTAGCCTAAAGCCAGGCCCATCGCCCGGCTATCTACCTCTCTGTCAACCGGACGGGACCTCCTAGTGTTGACACAGATCCCCGCCGACCCAACACGACTGGTCTGCCGACGAAATCGTCTGATGTGGTTACAGCAGGCTTCCCGCTACGACGTCGACCACGAAGACCCATCTGCTAGCCCTGGCCCGCTAGCACACGCTAGCCATGGCCTCTTGCTCGCCAGTGCTATAGCAGCCTCCGAACTACCTCCGAACTCTCCTATTGCTGTTCACCGGACCTTATGATAACTCAGCTATACAGCTGATGCCTGCTGGACTGTTCCTTTATACGGTACCGCATCCTGTTTATGTTTAGCCTCAGCCCAAACTTTGTCGCCATTACCAGCTGTTGCCTTAGCTCTCTCGAATAACACCTGTGATTGCTTTATGCCTCTCTCCCATGTCAATATGCTTTGCTTATTGCTGTTTCGGTTATTTATTATTGTACTATTTCACTGTAGATCCCCCAGCCCAGCTCAACCTACCTTTTAGATAGCTCCTTTGTCCCACCCCCATACACGCGGAGACCGACTCAATCGGTGCCTCCAGTGATGCTATCTCTTTCATCGTTACCCAACGTTTAGATTTACCTCCACTGTACTCATATCCTTCCATATCCTTGTCTGTACATAATGTCCTGAATCTATTCTACAACGCACGGAAATCTGCCCCTTTTTTTCCTCTGTACTCAACGCACTAGAAGACCAGTACTTAAAGCCTTTAGCCGTATTCTTATTCTACTCCTCCTCTGTTCCTCTGGTGATATAGAGGTTAACCCAGGCCCTGTAGCCCCCAGTATCACTCCTACTCCCCAGGCGTTATCATTTGTTGACTCCTGTAACCGTAAAAGCCTTGGCTTCTTGCACGTTAACATCCAAAGCCTCCTCCCTAAGTTTGAGTTATTCACTGCGTTAGCACACTCCGCCAACCCTGATGTTCTAGCAATGTCTGAATCCTGGCTTAGGAAGGCCACCAGAAATGTCCATCTCCAACAAAACATTTTCCGTCTCGATAGAACTGCCAAAGGGGGTGGGGTTGCAATCTACTGTAGAGAGAGCCTGCAGAGCTCTATTGTACTATCCAGGTCTGTGCCCAAACAGTTTGAGCTTCTACTTCTAAAAATCAACCTTTCCAGAAATAAGTCTCCCACTGTTGCCGCTTGCTACAGACCCCCCTCAGCCCAGAGCTGTGCCCTGGACACCATATGTGAACTGATCGCCCCCCATCTATCCTCAGAGTTCGTACTGCTTGGTGACCTAACTGGAATATGCTTAACACCCCGGCCAACCTACAATCTAAACTAGATGCCCTTAATCTCACACAAATTATCAACGAACCTACCAGGTACAACCCCAAATCTGTAAACATGGGCACCCTCATAGATATCATCCTGACAAATATACCCTCTAAATCAGGGTTCTTCAATCCTGGTCCTGGAGGGCCGAAACACTTCTGTTTTTTATTTCTACCTGGTAGTTAATTGCACTCACCTGGTGTCCCAGGTCTGAATTAGCCCCTGATTAGAAGGAGAGGATGAAAAACAGAGGTGTCTCGGCCCTCCAGGACCAGGATTGAAGAACCCTGCTCTAAATAGACCTCCGCTGTCTTCAACCAGAATCTCAGCAATTATTGCCTGCATCCGTAATGGGTCCGCGGTCAAACGACCACTCCTCATCACTGTCAAACGCTCCCTAAAACACTTCAGCGAGCAGGCCTTTCTAATTGACCTGGCCCGGGTATCCTGGATGGATATTGACCTCATTCCGTCAGTAGAGGATGCCTGGTTGTTCTTTAAAAGTGCTTTCCTCTCAATCTTAATTTTTTGAATGGGGCATGCTTATTTATCCTCAGACTTGACTGCCCTTGACTAGCACAAAAACATCCTGTGGCGTACTGCATTAGCATCGAACAGCCCCCGCGATATGCAACTTTTTAGGGAAGTCAGGAACCAATATACACAATCAGTTAGGAAAGCAAAGGCTAGCTTTTTCAAACAGAAATGTGCATCCTGTAGCACTAACTCCAAAAAGTTTTGGGACACTGTAAAGTCCATGGAAAATAAGAGCATCTCCTCCCAACTGCCCACTGCACTGAGACTAGGAAACACTGTCACCACAGATAAATCTACAATAATCGAGAATTTCAACAAGCATTTTGCTACGGCTGGCCATGCTTTCCACCTGGCTACCACTACCCCGGACACCAGCTCTGCACCCTCCGCTGCAACGTGCCCATGCCCCCTCCCCCCGCTTCTCCTTCACACAAATTCAGACAGCTGATGTTCTGAAAGCTGCCAAACATGCCCTCGTAAAACTGACTATCCTACCGATCCTTGACTTTGGCGATGTCATTTACAAATTAGCCTCCAACACTCTACTCAGCAAATTGGATGTAGTCTATCACAGTGTCATCCGTTTTGTCACCAAAGCCCCATATACTACCCAACATTGTGACCTGTACGCTCTTGTTGGCTGGCCCTCACTACATATTAGTCGCCAAACCCACTGGCTCCAGGTCATCTATAAATCACTGCTAGGCAAATCCCCATCTTATCTTAGCTCACTGGTCACCATAGCAACACCCACCCGTAGTCTGCGCTCCAGCAGGTATATCTCACTGGTCATCCCCAAAGCCAACACCTCCTTTGGCCGCCATTCCTTCCAGTTCTCTGCTGCCAATGACTGGAATGAATTGCAAAAATCTCTGAAGCTGGAGACATATCTCCCTTACTAACTTTAAGCGTCAGTTGTCAGAGCAGCTTACCGATCACTGCACCTGTACACAGCCATTCTGAAATTAGCCCACCCAACTACCTCATCCCCATATTGTTATTTATTTTGCTAATTTGCACCCCAGTATCTCTATTTGCACATCATCTTTTGCACATCTATCATTCCAGTGTTAATACGGAATTGTAACTATTTTGCACTATGGCCTATTTATTGCCTTATCTCCATAACTTACTACATTTGCACACACTGTCTATATATTTTCTGTTGTATTTTTGACTTTATGTTTTGTTTACCCCATATGTAACTCTGTGTTGTTTTTATCGCACTGCTTTGCTTTATCTTGGCCAGGTCGCAGTTGTAAATGAGAACTTGTTCTCAACTGGCTTACCTGGTTAAATAAAATTACTGAGGAGTGGCTTCCGTCTGGCCACTCTACCATAATGGCCTGATTGGTGGAGTGCTGCAGAGATGGTTGTCCTTTTGGAAGTTTCTCCTATCTCTACCGAGGAACTCTGGAGCTCTGTCAGAGTGACCATCGGCTTCTTGGTCACCTTCTTGACTAACGTCCTTCACCCCCGATTGCTCACTTTGGCCAGGCGGCCAGCTCTAGGAAGAGTCTTGTGTGTGTGTGTGTGTGTGTGTATATATATATATATATATCTCAGTTGAAGTCGGAAGTTTAATCATTAAAACTCGTTTTTCAACCACTCCACAAAGTTCTTGTTAACAAACTATAGTTTTGGCAAGTAATGACAAGTCATTTTTCCAACAATTGTTTACAGACAGATTATTTCACTTATAATTCACTGTATCACAATTCCAGTGGGTCAGAAGTTTACATTCACTAAGTTGACTGTGCCTTTAAACAGCTTTGAAAATTCCAGAAAATGATGTCATGGCTTTAGAAGCTTCTGATATTCTAATTGACATCATTTGAGTCAATTGGAGGTGTACATTTGGATGTATTTCAAGGCCTACCTTCAAACTCAGTGCCTCTTTGCTTGACATCATGGGAAAATCAAAATAAATCAGCCAAGACCTCAGGAAAAAAATGGTAGACCTCCACAAGTCTGGTTCATTCTTGGGAGCAATTTTCAAATGCCTGAAGGTACCACGTTCATCTGTACAAACAGTAGTATGCAAGTATAAACACCATGGGACCACACAGCCGTCATACCGCTCAGGAAGGAGACGCGTTCTGTCTCCTAGAGATGAACGTACTTTGGTGCGAAAAGTGCAAATCAATCCCAGAACAACAGCAAAGAACCTTGTGAAGATGCTGGAGGAAACGGGTACAAAAGTATTTATATCCACAGTAAACCGTCTCCTATATCGACATAACCTGAAAGGCCACTCAGCAAGGAAGAAGCAACTGCTCCAAAACCGCCATAAAAAAGCCAGACTATGGTTTGCAACTGCACATGGGGACAAATATCGTACTTTTTTGAGAAATGTCCTCTGGTCTGATGAAACAAAAATATAACTGTTTGGCCATAATGACCATCGTTATGTTTGGAGGAAAAAGGGGGATGCTTGCAAGCCGAAGAACTCCATGCCAACCGCGAAGCACAGGGGTGGCAGCATCATGCTGTGGGGGTGCTTTGCTGCAGGAGAGACTGGTGCACTTCACAAAATAGATGGCATCATGAGGAAGGAAAATGATGTGGATATATTGAAGCAACATCTCAAGATATCAGTCAGGAAGATAAAGCTTGGTCGCAAATAGGTCTTCCAAATGGACAATGATCCCAAGCATACATCCAAAGTTGTGGCAAAATGGCTTAAGGACAACAAGTCAAGGTATTGGAGTGGCCATCACAAAGCCCTGACCTCAATCCTATAGAAAATGTGTGGGCAGAACTGAAAAAGCGTGTGCGAGCAAGGAGGCCTACAAACCTGACTCAGTTACACCAGCTCTGTCAGGAGGAATGGGCCAAAATTCAACCAACTTAGATGGCATCAGTGAAGCTGGAAGACTGCAGTCAAACACTGGAGCTGAATGTCAACATTAAAGATGAAGAAGAGGAGGAGAAGATTGGGAAATCTGTTTCTCATGGTAAGAGCAGGTTCTATCTAACTAAGTTTGTTTGTTCAAACTTCTCACTGTGCATGAAAAGTTGCAGTTGAACTGTTTCATGAGGGCATTGAGATGCTGCGCCACCCGGTACAGCCAGAAGAGGACTGGTTCCTCTCCATGTTTCTCCCTAGGTTCCTGCTTTATACTGAGTTTTTAGTAGCCACTGTGCTTCTACATCTGCATTGCTTGATCTTTCGTGATTTTAGGAAGTGTTTCTGTAAAGCACTTTGTGACTTTGCGGATGTAAAAAGGGCTTCAAAAAATAAATGTGATTGACATGTACATTACCAGTCAAAGGTTTGGACACACCTACTCATTCAAGGGTTTATCTTTATTTTGACTATTTCCTACATCCTACATTGTGTAATAGTAGTGAAGACATCAAAGCTATTCAACAACACATATGAAATCGTTTAGTAACCAAAAAAGTGTTAAACATATCAAAATATATTTTATACTTTAAGTTCTTCTAAGTAGCCACCCTTTGCCTTGATTACAGCTTTGCACACTCTTGGTATTCTCTCAACCATCTTCATGAGGTAGTCACCTGGAATGCCTTATCAAAAGTTCATTTGTGCAATTTCTTTCATTATTAATGCATTTGAGCCAATTAGGTGTGTTGTGACAAGGTAGGGGTGGTATACAGAAGATAGCCCTATTTGGTAAAAGACCAAGTCCATATTATGGCAAGAACAGCTCAAATAATCAAAGAGAAACGACAGTCCATTATTACTTAAGACATGAAGGTCAGTCAATCCGTAAAATGTCAAGAACTTTTCAAGTTTATTCAAGGGCTGTCGCAAAAACCATCAAGCGCTATAATGAAACAGCCTCTCACGAGGACTGCCACAGGAAAGGAAGACCAAGTTACCTCTGCTGCAGGGGATAAGTTCATTAGAGTTACCAGCCTCAGAAATTGCAGCCCAAATAAATTATTCAGAGTTCAAGTAACAGACACATCTCAACATCAACTTTCAGAGGAGCCCGTGTGAATCAGGCCTTCAAGGTCGAATTGCTGAAATGAAACCTCTACTGAAGGACACCAATAATAAGATGATACTTACTTGGGCAAAGAAACACGAGCAATGGACATTAGACTGGTGGAAATCTGTCCATTGGTCTGATGAGTCCAAATGTCAGATTTTTGGTTCCAACAGCCGTGTCTTTGTGAGAGACAGAGTAGGTGAACGGATGATCTCTGCATGTGTAGTTCCCACAGTGAAGCATGGAGAAGGATGTGTGATGGTGTGGGGGTGCTTTGCTGGTGACACTGTCTGGGATATTTTTAGAATTCAAGGCACACTTAACCAGCATGGCTACCACATCATTCTGCAGTGATACGCCATCCCGTCTGGTTTGCGCTTAGTGGGACAATGACCCAACACACCTACAGGCTATGTAATGGCTATTTGACCAAGAAGGAGAGTGATGGAGTGCTGCATCAGATGACCTGGCCTCCACAATCATCTGACCTCAACCCAATTCAGATGATTTGGGATGAGTTGGACCACAGAGTGAAGGAAAAGCAGCCAACAAGTGCTCAGCATATGTGGGAACTCCTTCAAGACTGTAGGAAAAGCATTCCAGGTGAAGTTGATTGAGAGAATGCCAAGAGTGTGGAAAGCTGTCAAGGCAAAGGGTGGCTACTTTGAAGAATCTAAAATATAACATTTTGATTTGGTTAACACTTTTTTTGGTTACTATATGATTCCATATGTGTTATTTTATAGTTTAGATGTCTTCACTATTATTCTACAAGGTAGAAAATAATTTTAAAAAATTAAGAAAAACCCTTGAATTAGTAGGTGTGTCAACTTATGACTGGTACTGTATATTACACCAACTGACTGGTTCTTCTGATGTTGTTCCAACAGGAGACCATGTTGAGACATTCTCTACATCCAGAGAGCAACAGCAGGAAGATCACAGAGCTAAGAGGTCTCACCACTGCCCACATTGTGAGGAGATTTTCCCAATTCTATCAAAGTTAAAAATACACCTACAAATACACACAGGAGAGAATCTGTATTCATGTACTGAATGTCGAAAGAGATTCACATCATCACAATCTCTGACAGTTCATCAGAGAGTGCACACAGGAGAAAAGCCTTTCTCCTGCTCTGACTGTGGGAATAGTTTTGCTCAACTGGGGACTTTAAAAAAACACCACCGTATTCACACAGGAGAGAAGCCTTACTCCTGCTCTGACTGTGGGGCAAGTTTCTCTCGACTGGGCCACTTAAAAACACATGAACGTATACATACAGGAGAGAAGCCTTACTCCTGTTCTGACTGTGTAAAATGCTTCACAACATCAACTAAGCTAAGACGTCATCAGAGAACACACACAGGAGAGAAGCCTTACTTCTGCTCTGACTGTGGGGTGAGTTTCTCTCGACTGGGCCACTTAAAACGACATGAACGTATACACACAGGAGAGAAGCCTTACTCCTGCTCTGACTGTGGAAAATGTTTCTCTCAACTGGGGGTCTTAAAAATACATGAACTTATACATACAGGAGAGAAGCCTTACTCCTGCTCTGACTGTGGAAAATGTTTCTCTCGACTGGGGGTCTTACAAATACATGAACTTATACACACAGGACAGAAGCCTTACGCCTGCTCTGACTGTGGAAAGTGTTTCTCTCGACTGGGGGATTTAAAAATACATGAACGTATACATACAGGAGAGAAGCCTTATTTCTGCTCTGACTGTGGAAAATGTTTTAAATCATCAACTGAACTAAAAGTTCATCAGAGAACACACACAGGAGAGAAGCCTTACTCCTGCTCTGACTGTGGAAAGAGTTTCTCTCGACTGGCGGATTCAAAAATACATGAACGTATACATACAGGAGAGAAGCCTTACTTCTGCTCTGACTGTGGGGTGAGTTTCTTTCGACTGGACCACTTAAAACGACATGAACTTATACATACAGGAGAGAAGCCTTATTTCTGCTCTGACTGTGGAAAATGTATTATATCATCAGCTGAACTAAAAGTTCATCAGAGAACACACACAGGCGAGAAGCCTTACTCCTGCTCTTACTGTGGAAAGAGTTTCTCTCGACTGGGTGACTTAAAACAACATGAACGTATACATACAGGAGAGAAGCCTTATTTCTGCTCTGACTGTGGATGTTTTTTTAAAACAAAATATGAGCTAATACGTCATCAGAGAACACACACAGGAGAGAAGCCTTACTTCTGCTCTGAGTGTGGGGTGAGTTTCTTTCGACTGGACCACTTAAAACGACATGAACATATACACACAGGAGAGAAGCCTTACTCCTGTTCTAATTGTGTAAAATGTTTTAAATCATCAGCTGAGCTAAAAGGTCATCAGAGAACACACACAGGAGAGAAGCCTTACTCCTGTTCTAATTGTGTAAAATGTTTTAAATCATCAGCTGAGCTAAAAGGTCATCAGAGAACACACACAGGAGAGAAGCCTTACTCCTGTTCTAATTGTGTAAAATGTTTTAAATCATCAGCTAAGCTAAAAGGTCATCAGAGAACACACACAAGAGAAAAGCCTCATCAGTTGTCTCAGACCAGTTAAGATTAAAGTCACTACATTCTCACCTCAGAAAGGAAGTGGTAACAGTGAATTTGATAACATTAAGAAAGAGTAACACTCTATTGTAATCCTATTGTTTCTCTCTGTGAGAGAACTGTGCAGAGGAAAGGGAACGTTATAGAATGTTAGCCTCTCCAGAACAGACGCTGGGAAACACACAGTATTAAATAAAGCCATGACTACATGGAACTCTCTGCCAGGTAACTCAAACTAGCAATAAAACCAGATTCAAAAAAACATAAAATAAAATAAACCTTATGGCACATTACAAAAATAACAACAGGAACTTTTAGCTCAGCTGATGTTGTGAAGCATTTTACACATCTCATATGTATATACTGTATTCTATAATATTCTACTGTATCTTAGTCCATGTCGCTCTGTCATTGGTTGTCCATATATGTATATACTGTATTCTATAATATTCTACTGTATATGCCACTCTGTCATTGCTTGTCCATATTCAGTTGAAGTCGGAAGTTTACATACACTTAAGTTGGAGTCATTAAAACTTGTTTTTCAACCACTCCACAAATTTCTTTTTAACAAACTATAGTTTTGGCAAGTCGGTTAGGACATCTACTTTGTGCATGACACAAGTAATTTTTCCAACAATTGTTTACAGCCAGATTTTTTCACTTATAATTCACTGTATCACAATTCCAGTGGATCAAAAGTTTACATACACTAAGTTGACTGTGCCTTTAAACAGCTTGGAAAATTCCAGAAAATGATGTCATGGCTTTAGAAGCTTCTGATAGGATAATTTACATAATTTGAGTCAATAGGAGGTGTACCTGTGGATGTATTTCAAGGCCTACCTTCAAACTCAATGCCTTTTTGCTTGACATCATGGGAAAATGAAAAGGAATCAGCCAAGACCTCAGAATACATTTTGTAGACCTCGACAAGTCTGATTCATCCTTGGGAGCAATTTCCAAACACCTGAAGGTACCACGTTCATCTGTGCAAACAATAGTATGCAAGTATAAACACCATGGGACCACGCAGCCGTCATACCGCTCAGGAAGGAGATGCGTTCTGTCTCCTAGAGATGAACGTACTTTGGTGCAAATCAATCCCAGAACAATAGCAAAGGACCTTGTGAAGATGCTGGAGGAAACGGGTACAAAAGTGTCTATATCCACAGTAAAATGAGTCTTATATCGACATAACCTGAAAGGCCGCTCAGCAAGGAAGAAGCCACTGCTCCAAAACCGCCTTAAAAAAGCCAGACTACGGTTTGCAATTGCACATGGGGACAAAGATTGTACTTTTTTGAGAAATGTCCTCTGGTCTGATGAAACAAAAATAGAACTGTTTGGCCATAATGACCATTGTTATGTTTGGAGTAAAATAATGTTATGTTTGCAAGCAGAAGAACACCATCCCAACCGTGAAGCACGGGGGTGGCAGCATCATGCTGTCGGGGTGCCTTGCTGCAGGAGAGACTGGTGCACTTCACAAAATAGATGGCATCATGAGGAAGGAAAATGATGTGGATATATTGAAGCAACATCTCAAGATATCAGTCAGGAAGATAAAGCTTGGTCGCAAATAGGTCTTCCAAATGGACAATGATCCCAAGCATACATCCAAAGTTGTGGCAAAATGGCTTAAGGACAACAAGTCAAGGTATTGGAGTGGCCATCACAAAGCCCAGACCTCAATCCTATAGAACATTTGTGGGCAGAATTGAAAAAGTGTGTGCGAGCAAGGAGGCCTACAAACCTGACTCAGTTACACCAACCCTGTCAGGAGGAATGGGCCACAATTCACCCAACTTATTGTGGGAAGCTTGTGGAAGGCTACCCGACACGTTTGACCCAAGTTAAACAATTTAAAGGCAATGCTACCAAATACTAATTGAGTGTATGTAAACTTCTGACCCACTGCGAATGTGATGAAATAAATAAAAGCTGAAATAAATCATTGTCTCTACTATTATTCTGACATTTCACATTCTTAAAATAAAGTGGTGATCCTAACTGACCTAAGACAGGGAATTTTTACTAGGATTAAATGTCAGGAATTGTGAAAAACTGAGTTTAAATGTATTTGGCTAAGGTGTATGTAAATAAGGTATTATTGTTTTTAATAAATGTGAAAACATTTCTAAGAACCTGTGTTTGCTGTTGAGGATGATATGGCTCATAATTTGCATGACTTTTGTCCCTTTTTTTAGCTTTCGACTCTTACCAACTTTTAGAATAGTTCCCCCCCCCCCTTTTGTATTGTTCAGCCTACTGATATGTAAACATATGTCACCTGGTCCAGCCAGAAGAGGACTGGCCACCCCTTTGAGCCTGGTTCCTCTCTATGGTTCCTCCCTTTTGTATTGTACAGCCTACTGATATGAAAACATATGTCACCTGGTACAGCCAGAAGAGGACTGGCCACCCCTTTGAGCCTGGTTCCTCTCTATGTTTCTCCCTAGGTTCCTGCTTTATAGGGAGTTTTTAGTAGCCACTATGTTGTCTCTCCTGGCTATCATAAGATGAATGCACTAGCTGTGGGTCTCTCTGGATGGGAGCATCTGCAACATGACTAAATTGTAAATGTAGTGCATGATGATGTATTTGATGTATTTTTTGTGTTTCCTGTTTGTACCCCAGGAAGAGTAGCCGCTGGGGATCCTAATAAAATACTCCATTGTACTGAATGTATCAGATAGAGATGATGTGATGATCAGTTTTCACCATTAGTCTGTTTTTGGCCCATTTATGAATGTGTTATTCAATGTGTTTCTATTGGATATAGTAGTAAAGGCCAAATTCAATATTTAATCAAATCATTTTTAAATATATATTTTTATAACTAAAGGGGTCCTAAAATTCAAAATCAAAGAGAACGTTATAGAATGTTAGCATTTCTTTACTTTACTGATCAGTGTTCACCTGGTCAGTTTTGGTGTGTTTTGTTTGTTTCTACTGTATAGATATTGAGATGACCTTGGATTTGCCCTTAGGGTTGAATATCCTCTTTGAGGCGTCTCACAATGGAGTCTGATGGTTGACTGGGTTGTACTGCTTCCCTCTGCAGTTTTCTGTGGGAATGAGCTAGTAGACACAACATACACTGAGTGGACAAAACATTAAGGACACCTGCTCTTTCCATGACATAGACTGACCAGGTGAACCCAGGTGAAAGCTATGATCCTTAATGATGTAGTTGTGGTGTATTTATTATGGATCCCCATTAGCTTTCAGCAGAAAACAAGAAACTGCAGTGGGCTAAGGAATGAAAACACTGGAGAATTTGAAAAACATTGCCTGGTCTGATGAATCCCCGTTCCTGCTGTTTCATGCTGATGGGAGGACTAAGGAATGGAGAAAACCACGAGTACATGCATCCATGCTGTGTGTCAGCATTGCAGGATGGTGGTGGTGGTGTGGGTTGTGTTTTCATGGCAGACATTGGGCCCCTTGATAAAAGTGGAGCAACGAACATGACAGTGAATTCCGCTAACTGCATTGGCCTGCCAAGTCACCAGATCTCAATCCAATTGTGCATCTGTGGGAGGAGATGGAACGAGCTATTCGGAGTAGAGATCCACTCCCAGCCAACCTGACACAACTGTGGGAAGCATTGCAGTCAACATGGGCCAGCATCCCTGTGGAACGCTCTCAAAACCTTGCAGAATCCATGCCCCGATTAATTGAGGCTATTCTGAGGACGGACGGACGGGGGGGGGGGGGGGGTGCAACTCAATATTAGGAAGGTGTTCCTAATGTTTTGTACACTCAGTGTATATCAGATAAAGATGGCGTGATGATCAGTTTTCAGCATTAGTTTGGGTGGATTATTTTATATTACTAAACAACTTTTGTTTAATGATAAACAGGCTATGAATTGACTACTTGTGTTTTGTAAATAGTCTTTTAAAACTAGGTTCATTATTTTATTCATTGATTATGAATGTATTTGGATAACTGTATTGAAGTTAATTGATCTGGCGGCAGGTAGCCTAGCGGTTAAGAGTGTTGGACCAGTAACTGAAAGGTCGCTGGTTTGAATCCCGAGCCAACTACATGAAAAATATGTTGTTGTGCCCTTGATCAAGGCAATTAACCCTAATTGGTCATGTAAGTCACTCTGGATAAGAGCATCTGCTAAATGATGAAAAATACTGTTTGTACATGAATTTATGCTGGGCAACCTCTTCTTCTCTTGTGTATAATTAAATGAAACAAACAGTTTTAAGTGAAATAGTTAGTGTCTATTTCAATCTTATACCAACCATCCCTATGCCTGGTGTAGGCCTAGAAACATAGAGAGAAGATACGGCCAGATCTGTCATAACAGCCTGGAAGTAAAGCTGCACTGGGAGACACATTTGAAATGGAACATTGAATACATGCAGCAGGGTGGAAAAAAATCACTATTTAAATGTATTGTCGGAAGGGCTGTGGTCACCATTCATGTAATACATTAAATATATACATCAGACGGTATTGGGGAGCTATTTCATAGGGTTTTCACAGGTACATTATTTTCCCATTTCAATCTTATACCAACCAGATTGAATTTACAATATAGGGGGGTTGGCAACTAGGTTTGGCCTCCAGTCAATGTGTTGCTGAGCTTGTACCTAGTCTGCGGGCCAGAACATAATTAGCCTATTAACAAATAGCCTATAGCTGCCCAATTCATAGTCCTACACAGTGAAGCTACACTACACATTTAACACGTGGTTAGTGGGCTAATCAATTCAATGACCATAACATAATAATGTCCATCTGATTACAGTGGTAAAATCACCAATGTCTATATTAATAGTCCAACTGATCTATTCAAATATATTTATCATATTTCTCCAGTATCAAACCAGTGTGTCTTGTTTGCAACGAAACTGTCGCTGTTTGGGAAGAGTTCAATCTGAGATGTTATTATGAATCTAAGCATGGTACTTTCAGAAGTAGATTCAGAAGTCTGACGCAGAAAGGAAGGTAGGCCTAAGGAGTGAACACCCTATGTGTTTTACAGTGTCAATTTTTTATTATGTACATATTTTATTATTATTGAACCTTTATTTAACTAGGCGGTTCTTATCGAATTACACAAATCCACAAGGAGTCATTAGAAACCATATTTGTTTAAGCAAGTCAGCCATATCAACTGTTTTTTTAAGGCAGTAAATGAGGCTGAATAAACGTTTTCGATGCCAGACTGAGCTCCGGTGGCTGATAGCCAGGTGTAGCAGTGGTAAGGATTCACTCCATGGTGTTGAAAGGAAAGCTCAAACTTTATGCTGGTCTAACAATAATTATGTTACAAATGGTTTAAGCGTTCCGATATTGTCACTAATCTGGATTTAGACTGTCTGCTACTTCAGGTCTAAATAGGGGTATAATCTATACCTTTTGACAGTGTAGGACTACTGAAACCATTGTAAGACAGACTTTTTGTTAGCCTTTAAGGCGTCAGCATGTTTCCCAGCCGAAACAGTTCGGAAGAGTTTGTGCATATATTATGACTTTTTGTTTTCGTTTTGGACTTTTGGTAAGGTTTTTTTCAGCTGTTCTGGCACACATATTTTTTTCCTCGAGTCAAGCCGAAGTCTGTAGCCGAAGGGGAAGGGGGTTATTGGTCAACAGTAGGTATTCTTCATTAATGTCTTTGTTAAAGTATTTCTCAGTTAAAAATCTGCATGAAAACGACTCGTCTCTCATTTAATGACAAACATCTTTGTTTAATGTAAAATTGCACGACTAAGATCTCCTCGGCAAAAACATCAACATTAAAGACGGATTTCTTGAGTTTTCTGACTATTTTGAGGAAGTGGCTATAGACCCTTTTCCAGTACATGACACACTGACGTCACAAACAGATGCGTGCGACTCTTGGAGGCAGTAGTCTAGATTTACATTTTTATTACTTCTAAACAAAATAACTTTTTTGGGTTCTCATACACTTACAATTATGTTTTGATTCTTGCTTGAACAGTCGCTATGATTATATTTGGTTGTGTGTGATCTTTGCAAAATACCTTCGATGCAGCAGTTGTTAGCTAGAATGCGTATGCTGATTGATATAGGCTTTAGCAAAAGCTAGCCAAAGAGCCATTTTACTGGTTGAAGTGTTTTTTAAGTATAATGCAGTTGATTTGTGATGATGCCACAAACATTATATTAAGCGGGGCATTCATACGAGCCTTAAAATCCAATTATAATCCAAAGTAGTGTGAAATGCACTCATAAGCAACATGTAAATAGAGGCTTTTTTTGCTGGCGTTCTATAAGAACTCCCCCTTGTTCTGCCACCTACTCGCGCCCATCCCCTCTTGCAGCTATGTTTGTTAACACAGAAAGGGGTCTATGGCGTCTCAAAATGGACAAACAGTACTACTGCCAATTTTTTCTCGTTTTTCAAGCAAAGGTCTTTTAAGGGAGTGTGGAAGCACTCGTTCGGTTGGCCTATCCTTCTTAAGAGATGACAAAATAAGTTTTCTTTATAAAATAAAATAATGTTTATTTATAGCACATGCTTAGAGCAAATGCACCTCTGACCAAATGTAACTCCAAAAGAACTCTAATTAAAGGGATAGTTCAATCAAATTACAAATGTACACATTGGTTTCCTCACCCTGTATACAATCCCCAAAAATGTACGTGTCAGCAGTGAAGTTCTCAAGATGGAGGACTTTCAGTACAGCAGTGTTCCCCAATCCTGGTCCCAAAAGGCTCTGTCGTAGCCGGCCGCGACCGGGAGACCCATGGGGCGGCGAACAATTGGCCCAGCGTCGTCCAGGGTAGGGGAGGGAATGGCCGGCAGGGATGTAGCTCAGTTGGTAGAGCATGGCATGCCAGGGTTGAGGGTTCGATTCCAGTATAAAACAAATAATAATGTATGCACTCACTAACTGTAAGTCGTTCTGGATAAGAGCGTCTGCTAAATGACTAAAATGTAAAAATGTGTACTTGTTTGTTTTTGCCCTCACATACCTTATTCCATTCAAAGGCTGGAGTTGCTTAGTTGAATCCACTATGTGAGTGTTAGGGCAAAAACTAAAAAGGGCACCCCTTTGTGTCCCATGGACCAGGATTTGGAAACACTGTAGTACATTGCAACAAGTGTGATGATGCAAATTGTATGCAATTATCATTTTCCTCATTTGCATCATCACACTTGTTTCTCTGTACTGAAATCTTGAAAACTTAATTGCTAACATGCAACATTTTTGCCGTTGTATTAACAGTGGACTAATAAACAAAATACAACATTATCGTTTTTTTTTAAACATCCCTTTCATTTTTATTTTTATTTTTTTAATTTCACCTTTATTTAACCAGGTAAACCAGTTGAGAACAAGTTCTCATTTACAACTGCGACCTGGCCAAGATAAAGCAAAGCAGTGCGATAAAAACAACAATACAGAGTTACATATGGGGCAAAACAAACAAAGTCAAAAAATACAACAGAAATACATATAATATACAGTGTGTGCAAATTTAGCAAGTTATGGAGGTAAGGCAATAAAATAGGCTATAGTGCAAAAAAAATAATGACAATTAGTATTAACACTGGACTGATAGATGTGCAAGAGATGATGTGCAAATAGAGATACTGGGGTACAAATGAGCAAAATAAATAACAATATAGGAATGAGGTAGTTGGGCGGGCTAATTTCAGATGGGCTGTGTACAGGTGCAGTGATCGGTAAGGTGCTCTGACAACTGATGCTTAAAGTTAGTGAGGGAGATAAGTGTCTCCAGCTTCAGAGATTTTTGCAATTTGTTCCAGTCATTTGCAGCAGAGAACTGGAAGGAATTGCGGCCAAAGGAGGTGTTGGCTTTGGGGATGACCAGTGAGATATACCCGCTGGAGCGCAGACTACGGGTGGGTGTTGCTATGGTGACCAATGAGCTAAGATAAGGCAGGGATTTGCCTAGCAGTGATTTATAGATGGCCTGGAGCCAGTGGGTTTGGCGACGAATATGTAGTGAGGACCAGCCAACAAGAGCGTACAGGTCACAGTGGTGGGTAGTATATGGGGCTTTGGAGACAAAACGGATGGCACTGTGATAGACTACATCCATTCATAGCACCTACCACTCCATTAAAGGAGTAGTTCACTATTTTACAACTTTAAGTCCTATATGTAAGGTTTGTATACAGGGGACGTTGGTGTGTACTCAAGATTCGAAGGTATGTACTCAGGAGAAGAATCTCTGATTTTAGCAGCGCCATTTTTTACACCTTCGCGGCATTGCACTGTGGTTCTTCAATGTTTTCCTGCCCCTGTCGAACGGATAAAACATTTGTGGATCTTTAGAAAATGTCTCCTGTATCTGCCGTTTCCATCATGTTGCAATGATTTATTTGCTAAATGTTTTTTTGTCAAATAAACCTAGGCCAATGGAAACCTGTCTACTGATGCCATCTCTAGATTCTGCAATGCAAACTAGGCTCCACTGTCACAATCAGGACTAGGTGACTATAGGTTTAGAATCAGTGTGGAAGGAGAGAGGCAGGCTGGGTTTGTAATCTGTCAACTCTGGATAGGATCCCAGTCCTAAATAGAAGTCTGAGATCAACTTCCTGGTCCCCTGTGAATGCCACACCCCCTCCCATTGTACCGTATGTATGAACACATTTTGAACAATGGCTGCCGAATATGCTGTGGTCCTTACTAACACAATAGGAAAGGTTGTGGTTTATGTGGGCCATCACATGTGAGTACTCAGGTCTTTCACTCTGAGCATTCATATCAATGAAAGGTACATCACTGCCACCATCTGGTGGTTCTGTCCTGGTGAGATCACAGGGTCAAAGAAAACTTGGTATGACTGTAGTCACTCCAGGCACTCAGCCCATAAGAAGCATTAATACGGTCAGATCTAATATGGAAGAACTGAATACAACCATAAGAACCATTCATACAGTCAGAACTAATATGGAAGAACTGAATACAATCATAAGAACCATTCATACTGTCAGATATAATATGGAAGAACTGAATACAACCATAAGAACCATTCATACTGTCAGATCTAATATAGAAGAACTGAATACAACCATTAGAACCATTCATACTGTCAGATCTAATATGGAAGAACTGAATACAAAAGAGAAGGAGAGGTTGACCAGTACTAATTCATGTACAAACATTATTTTTCATTGGCAGATCAATGCAGTTTTCCAAACATATTCATCATCAGTTTTTTGGTAAGATTTTAACTGAACAAAAATATAAACATTTACATTTACATTTTAGTCATTTAGCAGACGCTCTTAACCAGAGCGACTTACAGGAGCAATTAGGGTTAAGTGCCTTGCTCAAGGGCACATTAACGTCATTTAGCAGACGCTCTTAGCCAGAGCGACTCACAAATTGGTGCGTTCACCCTATAGCCAGTGGGATAACCACTTTACAACAATTTGGGGGGGGGGGGGGGGGGTTAGAAGGAATACTTTAGCCTATCCCAGGTATTCCTTAAAGAGGTGGGGTTTCAAATGTCTCCGGAAGGTGGTGAGTGACTCCGCTGTCCTGGCGTCGTGAGGGAGCTTGTTCCACCATTGGGGTGCCAGAGCAGCGAACAGTTTTGACTGGGCTGAGCGGGAGCTGTGCTTCCGCAGAGGAAGGGGAGCCAGCAGGCCAGAGGTGGATGAACGCAATGTTCTCGTTTGGGTGTAGGGACTGATCAGAGCCTGAAGGTACAGGGGTGCCGTTCCCCTCACTGCTCCAAAGGCAAGCACCATGGTCTTGTAGCGGATGCGAGCTTCAATTGGAAGCCAGTGGAGTGTGCGGAGGAGGGGGGTGACGTGAGAGAACTTGGGAAGGTTGAACACCAGACGGGCTGCGGCATTCTGGATGAGTTGTAGGGGTTTAATGGCACAGGCAGGGAGCCCAGCCAACAGCGAGTTGCAGTAGTCCAGACGGGAGATGACAAGTGCCTGGACCAGGACCTGCGCCGCTTCCTGTGTAAGGCAGGGTCGCACTCTCCGAATGTTGTAGAGCATGAACCTGCAGGAGCGGGTCACCGCCTTGATGTTGGCGGAGAACGACAGGGTGTTGTCCAGGGTCACGCCTAGGCTCTTCGCACTCTGGGAGGAGGACACAGCGGAGTTGTCTACCGTGATGGCGAGATCATGGAACGGGCAGTCCTTCCCCGGGAGGAAGAGCAGCTCCGTCTTGCCAGGGTTCAGCTTGAGGTGGTGATCCGTCATCCATACTGATATGTCTGCCAGACATGCAGAGATGCGATTCGCCACCTGGTTATCAGAAGGGGGAAAGGAGAAGATTAGTTGTGTATCATCAGCGTAGCAATGATAGGAAAGGCCATGTGAGGATATGACAGAGCCAAGTGACTTGGTGTATAGGGAGAAAAGGAGAGGGCCCAGAACCGATCCCTGGGGGACACCAGTGGTGAGAGCACGTGGTGCGGAGACAGCTTCCCGCCACGCCACTTGGTAGGAGCGACCGGTCAGGTAGGACGCAATCCAGGAGTGAGCCGCGCCGGAGATGCCCATTTCGGAGAGGGTGGAGAGGAGGATCTGATGGTTCACAGTATCAAAGGCAGCAGATAGGTCTAGAAGGACAAGAGCAGAGGAGAGAGAGTTAGCTTTAGCAGTGCGGAGAGTCTCTGTGACACAGAGAAGAGCAGTCTCAGTTGAATGACCAGTCCTGAAACCTGATTGGTTTGGATCAAGAAGGTCATTCTGAGAGAGATAGCAAGAGAGTTGGCTAAAGACGGCACGCTCAATAGTTTTGGAAAGAAAAGAAAGAAGGGATACTGGTCTGTAGTTGTTGACATCAGTGGGGTCGAGTGTTGGTTTTTTGAGAAGGGGAGTAACTCTCGCTCTCTTGAAGACGGAAGGGACATGGCCAGCGGTCAAGGATGAGTTGATCAGCGAGGTGAGGTAGGGGAGAAGGTCACCGGAGATGGTCTGGAGAAGGGGGGAGGGGATGGGGTCAAGCGGGCAGGTTGTTGGGCGGCCTGCAGTCACAAGTCGCAGGATCTTATCTGGAGAGAGAGGGGAGAAAGAAGTCAAAGCATAGGGTAGGGCAGTGTGAGCAGGACCAGCAGTGTCATTAGACTTAACAAACAAGGATCGGATGTCGTCAACCTTCTTTTCAAAGTGGTTGACGAAGTCATCCACAGAGAGAGAGGAGGGGGGGGGGGGGGGGGAGGGAGGATTCAGGAGGGAGGAAAATGTGGCAAAGAGCTTCCTAGGGTTAGAGGCAGATGCTTGGAATTTAGAGTGGTAGAAGGTGGCCTTAGCAGCAGAAACAGATGAAGAAAATGTAGAGAGGAGGGAGTGAAAAGATGCCAGGTCGGCAGGGAATTTAGTTTTCTTCCATTTCCGCTCCGCTGCCCGGAGCTCTGTTCTGTGAGCTCGCAATGAGTCATCAAGCCACGGAGCTGGAGGGGAGGACCGAGCCGGCCGGGAGGATAGGGGACACAGAGAGTCAAAGGATGCAGAAAGGGAGGAGAGGAGGGTTGAGGAGGCAGAATCAGGAGATTGGAGGGAGAAGGATTGAGCAGAGGGAAGAGATGATAGGATGGAAGAGGAGAGAGTAGTGGGGGAGAGAGAGCGAAGGTTGCACAACATTCAACAATTTTACTGGGGTACAGTGCATATAAACACAGTGCATATAAACACAACATTCAACAATTTTACTGGGGTACAGTGCATATAAGGAAATCAGTCAATTAAAATACATTCATTAGGCCCTATTCTATGGATTTCACATGAATGGGCAAGGGCGCAGCCATGGGTGGGCCTGGGAAGGCATAGGCCCAACCATTTGGGAGCCAGGCCCACCCATCAGCCAATAAGAATGATTTTCCCCCACTAAAGGGCTTTATTACAGATAGAAATACTCCTCAGATTCATCAGCTGTCCGGGTGGCTGATCTCAGATTATCCTGCAGGTGAAGAAGCCAGATGTGGAGGTCCTGGGCTTGCACGGTGACACATGGTCTGCGGCTGTGAAGCCAGTTGGACGTTCTGCCAAATTCTCGGTAGAGAAATGTACATTCAATTCTCTGGCAACAGCTCTTGTGAACATTCCTGCAGTCAGCATGCCAATTGTGCACTCCCTCAAAATGTAGACATCTGTGGCATTGTGTTGTGTGACAAAACTGCACATTTCAGAGTGGTCTTCTATTGTACCCAGCACAAGGTGCACCTGTGTAATGATCATGCAGTTTAATCAGCTCCTTGATATGCCACAACTCGCAGGTGGATTGATTATCTTGGCAAAGGAGAAATGCTCACTAACAGAAATGGAAACAAATTTGTGCACCAAATTTGAGAGAAATAAGCTTTTTGTGCGTATGGAAAATATCCAGGATCTTTTATTTCAGCTCATGAAACATGGGACCAACACTTTACATGTCAAGTTTATATATTTTTTCAGTATAGTTTTAGAAGACAATTCACTAAATACGTAGTCATTTCATTTTGTCACATGAATGGTAAACAACAGGTGTAGACTAACAGTGAAATGTTGACCAACAATGGAGAACACAATACAACAATTATAATAATAGGAAAAAGATTGTAGCACAAGGAATTAATACACGATGAGCAATGGTAGCTTGGCTATATACATGGGGTGCCAATACCTAGTCAATGGTAGCTTGGCTATATACATGGGGTGCCAATACCTAGTCAATGGTAGCTTGGCTATATACAGTGCAATCTGAAAGTATTCAGACCCCTTGACTTTTTCCACATTTTATTACGTTACAGCCATATTCTAAAGTTGGTTAAATCAGTTTTTCCCCCTCATCAATCTACACACAATACCCCATAATGTCAAAGCAAAAGACAGGTTTTTAGACATTTTTCCTAATTTATTAATAAAAAACGGAAATATCTAAGTATTCAGACCCTTTACTCAGTACTTTCTTGAAGCACCTTTGGCAGCGATTACAGCATCGAGTCTTCTTGGGTATGATGCTACAAGCTTGGCACACCTGTATTTGGGGAGTTTCATTCATTCTTCTCTGCAGATCCTCTCAAACTCTATCAGGTTGGATGGGGAGCGTTGCTGCACAGCTATTTTCTGGTCTCTCCGGAGATGTTCAATCGGGTTCAAGTCTGGGCTCTGGCTGGGCCAGGTGAACCTTCGCCCCAGTCTGAAGTCCTGAGCGCTCTGGAGCAGGTTTTCATCAAGGATTTCTCTGTACTTTGCTCCGTTCATTATTCCCTCGATCCTGACTAGTCTCCCAGTCACTGCCTCTGAAAAACATCCGCACAGCATGATACTGCCACGACCATGCTTCACCGTAGGCATGGTGCCAGGTTTCCTCCAGAAGTGACGCTTGGTATTCAGGCCAAAGAGTTCAATCTTGGTAACAACAGACCAGAGAATCTTGTTTCTCATGGTCAGAGTCCTTTAGGTGCCTCTTGGCAAACTCCAAGCGGGCTGAACTCTGGAGCTCTGTCAAAGTGATCATCGAGTTCTTGGTCACCTCCCTGACCAAGGCCCTTCTCCTCTGATTGCGCAGTTGGCCGGGCGGACAGCTCTAGGAAGAATCTTGGTGATTCCAAACTTCTTCCATTTAAGAATGGAGGAGGCCACGGTGTTCTTGGGGACCTTCAATGCTGCAGACATTTTTTGGTACCCTTCCCCAGATATGTGCCTCATCACAATCCTGTCTCGGAGCTCTACGGACAATTCCTTCAACCTCATGGCTTGGTTTTTGCTCTGACATGCAATGTCAACTGTGGGATGTTATATAGACAGGTGTGTGCCTTTTCAAACCATGTCCAATCAATTGAATTTATCTCAGGTGGACTCCAATCAAGACTCCAATCTCAAGGAATATCAATGGAAATAGGATGCACCTGAGCTAAATTTCGAGGTTCATAGCAAAGGGTCTGGAATACTAATGTAAATAAGGTTTTGCAAAAATGTCTAAACCTGTTTCCACTTTGTCATTATGGGGTATTGTGTGTAGATTGATGAGGGATTTTTGTTGTTGTTTGTAAAAAAAAAAAAAAACATTTTTACAATAAGGCTGTAACTTATTTTTTTGTTGAAAAAGTCAAGGGGTCTGAATACTTTCAGAATGCACTGTATAGACTAACTATTTCACTTTAAACACTTTGTTATATTTATGCACAAGAGAAGAAGAGGTTGCCCAGCACAAATTAATGTACAAACATGATTTTTCATTACATATTTGTAATTTAGCAGATGCTCTTATTCAGAGCGACTTATAGGACCAATTGGGGTTAATTGCCTTGCTCAAGGCCACAATGACAGATTTTTGACCTAGTTGGCTCGGGATTCAAACCAGCGACCTTTCAGTTACTGGCCCAACACTCTTAACCGCTAGGCTACCTGTTAAATACATAACACAATACGTGACATAAGTAGAATACAGAACACTTGAAACATTACAGGACATTTTTCATGATGGAAATTGAAATATTAAAATGTGATTAAAAAAAAGCAGTGGGTAGAGTGGCGTTTCGCAGGCGGTTTGTACGGGCAGTTATACAGGACAGTTTGTGGCTGTTTCTCAGGAGCCTGGTGGTGCAGTTACCTCTGTTTGGAAGGAGCAGGTCATTCAGTGGATGGTCAAGAGTGTGCATGTCCTTCACCAGGTGCACTGCAGCCTGTTCTCGACTGCTCTGCAGTGACGGGAGCTGTGGTTGGACTGCTCCACCTCTGGAGATGATCCTCAAGGCCCTCCTCTGCACCCTGTCTAGTTGGGCCTGCTGCTTTTTACTGCATCCAACTAACAGCACTCCATCGTATTCCAGAACAGTCAAAAAGGCGTTTCGAGGCATTTCTCACTGGCTGCTCCACATGTCACCACTGAGGTTAGAGTCTAGATTAAAATCAAGATACTTGGTTGTTGTTACCACTGGTACTTCCTGTCCTCCTAGGATTAGTGGTGCAGGTTGTGGATGGTCCTCTGACCAAGGGCTACATGTGCCAGTTGCCATCACCCTCTGCCCTCTTTCGGTGGTGTAGCTGTGGAGCCAGGCTAGTAACCTTGAACACAGTTCAATGTCAGACAGATGTTGCAGGAACTATGGGTGATCTACTCGATCAAAGGCATTGGACACATCAGCAAGTAACACCCTCACCATTGTTGGGTTTATGGAGTCTGTAGCTGTCAGCCAGGAGTATGTGGCTTTCACAGGGGCGGTAGTAGTGCTGGACTTTGGGAGGTAGTCATACTGAATCGTGCACTCAGATAACACCTCCTACTGGCAGGGGACAGTTTTAACAATGTGTTTGATGACAGGGGCTAGATCTTCTGCATGCTCTTTAGTAGCCAGGCTGGAATTCCATCAGGCCCACATGCTTTACGTGCTCTGAGTCTGTTCAGAGCTTGCTTTAACTGGCCAATGCTGCACAGCTCAACCTGCTTTGTAGGCATGGGCAGGGGGAAGATGGCAAGAGGTGTGGTGCTTGTCCATGTCTCAGCAAAGAAGCCATTCAAAACATCAGCCACATCGTCGTCTTCAATTCCCTCGACCTGTATTCTCCCTCCTGATGTTTTCTTTGGTCCCAGTCCTTTGTTAATGAAGTCCCACCATTCCTTAGGGTTTTTCTTCTTTAGGTCCTGGATTTCAGTTTTGTAGTAGCTTGTCTTTGCTTCCTTGATAAGCATTTGCACTGTGTTTCTGTATTTTCTCCATGTCATTGTTTCTCCCCATCTGTTGAAAATATTCTGTATTTTCCTGATGGAAATTCTTTCAGTCATCCAGGGCTGGTCCAGTGTTGTTGTTTTCTTATTTCTTATTGACATGCATACATCAAGTGCAGTTTGAATGCAGGAGTTGAACATCTCCACCTTTGCATCAATGCTCTCCACCTCATATGCCAGACCAGTCAATACTGGCCTTACATCGTGCAAAGGTCTCCTTTCTGTTCTGGGTTACCAGATGTCCTTTTTTCCACTGCACCTCTCTTCTCCCTCCTGATGTTGTGTTTGGAGAGAACAGCAGACATTTGTGATCACTGGATCTGAGAGGAGCAAGTACAGTGGGTTGTGTTGATCAGATCTAGGATGGAGTCCCCTCTGTGGTCTTGTCTTTGACCACTACCACTTCTTATGCATACGTTGGTGTCTTTTAAATTGCCCAATCTGTAGAATCTCGTCTCACAGTCAGTGCAGTAATAAGTCTTCTCTCCAGTGTGTAATTTTGGTGTTTTTATTTTGCCAATCGGGAGAAACTCTTGCCATATTAAGAGCAAAAGTAAGGATTCTCTCCTGTGTGTGTTCTCTGATGACCTTGCAGATTAGCTGTTTTTAGATCAGTGGTAAGGCTTCTCTCGTTTTATGTTTACCTTGGTGTCTTTTTAAATGGCCTATTTGAGAGAAAACCTTTCCACAGTTAGAGCATGAGTAAGGCTTCTCTCCTGTGTGTGTTCTCTGATGATGTTTTAGCTCAGTTGATGTTATGAAGCATTTTACACAGTCAGAGCAGGAGTAAGGCTTCTCTCCTGTATGTATACGTTCATGTGTTTTTAAGTGGCCCAGTTGAAAGAAACTCTTCACACAGTCAGAGCAGGAGTAAGGCTTCTCTCCTGTATGTATACGTTCATGATTTTTTAAGGTGCCCAGATGAGAGAAACTCGACCCACAGTCAGAGCAGGAGTAAGGTTTCTCTCCTGTATGTATGCGTTCATGTGTTTTTAAGTGGCCCAGTTGAAAGAAACTCTTCCCACAGTCAGAGCAGGAGTAAGGCTTCTCTCCTGTGTGTGTTCTCTGATGACGTTTTAGCTCCGTTGATGTTATGAAGCATTTTACAAAGTCAGAGCAGGAGTAAGGCTTCTCTCCTGTATGTATACGTTCATGTGCTTTTAAATGGCTCAGTCGAAAGAAACTCTTCCCACAGTCAGAGCAGGAGTAAGGCTTATCTCCTGTATGTATACGTTCATGATTTTTTAAGGTGCCCAGATGAGAGAAACTCGACCCACAGTCAGAGCAGGAGTAAGGTTTCTCTCCTGTATGTATACGTTCATGATTTTTTAAGGTGCCCAGATGAGAGAAACTCAACCCACAGTCAGAGCAGGAGTAAGGCTTCTCTCCTGTATGTATACGTTCATGATTTTTTAAGTTGCCCAGATGAGAGAAACTCAACCCACAGTCAGAGCAGGAGTAAGGCTTCTCTCCTGTGTGCATCCTTTGGTGCAATGTTAAGCTTTCCTGTCGAGAGAAATTCTTCCCACAGTCAGAGCAGGAGTAAGGCTTCTCTCCTGTGTGTGTTCTCTGATGACGTTTTAGCTCAGTTGATGTTATGAAGCATTTTACACAGTCTGAGCAGAAATAAGGCTTCTCTCCTGTGTGTGTTCTCTGATGACGTTTTAGCTCAGTTGATGTTATGAAGCATTTTACACAGTCTGAGCAGGAATAAGGCTTCTCTCCTGTGTGCACTCTCTGATGAACGGTCAGAGCCTTTGATGTTGTGAAATTCTTCCCACAGTCAGTACAGGAATTCAGATTCTCTCCTGTGTGTATTTGTAGGTGTACTTTTAACTTTGATAGAATTGAGAAACTCGCCTCACAATGTGGGCAGTGGTGAGACCTCTTAGCTCTGTGATCTTCCTGCAGTTGCTCTCTGGATGTAGAGAATGTCTCAACATGGTCTCCTGTGTGAACAACATCAGAAGAACCAGTCAGTTGGTGTGATATAAATGTCAATCAAATGTATTTAATGAAGCCCTTTTTACATCAGAAGTTGTCACAAAGTGCTTTATAGAAACCCAGCCTAAAACCCCAAAGAGCAAGCAATGCAGATGTAGAAGCCATATCATCCTCCACTCACTATCACAAGGGTTAGTAACTACACAGACTCTTTTAATAGAACTTTAAAACATTGGCAGTTTGTCTACTTCACTTCTTTAGTCTACACTCTGAGCACTCCAGATAGCCCAGTGAATAAAACAAATGCTGGCAATACTGGTGTCAAACCATGTAAGTGTCAGTGGC
>NW_028159776.1:320955-357598 GCF_964263955.1 Coregonus lavaretus | reverse complement strand
ACACTGCAAGTCAATTATTTTGAGTTGGATGTCAGCGGGCAGATCAGAAGCCTTGACTGTGAATGGCGAGCAAAAAACGGCAAATTCTGAAGTTCACCGAAGACCTGAAACCGTCGCTCAAACTCCCGCAGCAATCCTGTAATCTTGTCTTTGTATTGAGTCATGTCAGCATTAAGTCCGGTCGCACGCACATCTCTTAGACCAGGGAAATGAGCGGTGTCACCGCTAGATAGTTGTGTCTCCCAGAGTGACAGTTTCAACTTGAATGCGCGTATGCTGTCATAATACTGAGTGACAACTTTTTTGCGGCCCTGCAACATTTTGTTAAGATTATTCAGGTGCTCTGTAATATCCTCGCAAATGGTTGTATTTTTCACCATGATGAGTCTCATAGTGGCGCCGAATATTATATTCCTTGAGCACTGAAACTTGCTGATTACACACCAAGCACACAGATTTCCCATTCACTTCTGTGAATAAATATGAATCAGTCCATTTTTCTTGGAAAACTCTGCATTCTGTGTCAACTTTTCTCCTTTTTGACAAAGACATTTTGGTAATGTGGGTAATTTTGACAACGAGCTTAATAACGATAAGGCAAGATCGGCAGATGGCGCATTCTGGGCGCGTTGCTGTCACGTGCTGTTTATTTCAGGATCTCTCGTTATTTCAGTGCGAACACCAGTGCTGGACAAATTTGGAATATCTGTTCCTTTAAAAAAAAAAAGTGGACGTCGTCTCGCGGGCCGGATTGAACCATCTGGCGGGCCGGTTCTGGCCCGCGGGCCGTATGATTGACATCCCTGATCTACACGGTGAAAAACATCTCAACATTTGGCTTTGTATTCACACACATCTATTCCCAGCTGTTAAGCAAGAGGGCTGAGCTCATTACATCTTCCATGGTCTTAATAACTTCATTGGATTCAGTTTTGACCAGTTCAAAGCCAGGCTGAGACTCTGCTCCAAAAGAGTATTTATCAACAGTATCATATTGCCCTTTCAGGTTAGAAAGTGGTTTAAACATCAAGGAGTAAAACGGTGAGTTAACTGAGTACTCCGTGGGTTAACTGAGTCCTCTGTGGGTTAACTGAGACCTCTGTGGGTTAACTGAGACCTCTGTGGGTTAACTGAGACCTCTGTGGGTTAACTGAGTCCTCTGTGGGTTAACTGAGTCCTCTGTGGGTTAACTGAGTCCTCTGTGGGTTAACTGAGACCTCTGTGGGTTAACTGAGACCTCTGTGGGTTAACTGAGACCTCTGTGGGTTAACTGAGACCTCTGTGGGTTAACTGAGACCTCTGTGGGTTAACTGAGACCTCCGTGGGTTAACTGAGCCCTCTGTGGGTTAACTGAGACCTATTCTTAGTTTTTCGAGGAACGGCCCGGCATGTAAGTCCATCTCTCGTGAGGTATTAGCTACAATATCTGCTGTACAGAAACTATTCCACAATGGGTGGTCCCACATACACATAGTTGTGCAGTAGACTCCTCATGCTATAAAAACACCTGTTGCCAGGCAACATACATGAGGAGTAAAAGCTCTGTCCCACCCAGGAATACACTGGGTACCTACGACACTGCTCATTCTCCTCTCCTCTCCTCTCCTCTCCTCTCCTCTCCTCTCCTCTCCTCTCCTCTCCTCTCCTCTCCTCTCCTCTCCTCTCCTCTCCTCTCCTCTCCTCTCCTCTCCTCCTCCACTCTCACCCCAATCTAGGTCAAGTGACCTTCTCCGTTGGCAATGGCATCATTGAGTCCCTCTTCCCTCCTCCCCACCCTGGGTTCTTAACACACCTGCCACCTCTGGTGGCAGGGCGCTGGAACAACAACTGGGCCAGACGGGAGTTTCTCTGGACTCCACAGGTAAATGGTGGGAAAGTCATTGGTTGGCCACACTCCAGGTGGCCAGGGATCAGACGCAGCTGGTTGGATGTGTAGCGGTAGGTACAGCACTCTGGGAGCAGCCCCCTCAACTGGAGACTCTGAAACAGAGAGACAGGTTCAGGACTAGACACACTGTGATCTAGGAAATCATAGTTTTAGTGAGTGAGAACTATCATAGAAAGAAAATTGTAGACCTCCACAAGGCCCTTCATCCCCGATTGCTCAGTTTGGCCAGGCGGCCAGCTCTAGGAAGAGTCTTGGTGGTTCCAAACTTCTTCCATTTAAGAATGATGGAGGCCACTGTGTTCTTGGGGACCTTCAATGCTGCAGAAATGTTTTGGTGCCCTTCCCCAGATCTCTCACTCGACACAATCCTGTCTCGGAGCTCTACGGACAATTCCTTCGACCTCATGGCTTGGTTTTTGCTCTGACATGCACTGTCAACTGTGGGACCTTATATAGACAGGTGTGTGCCTTTCCAAATCATGTCCAATCAATTGAATTTACCACAGGTGGACTCCAATCAAGTTGTAGAAACATCTCAAGGATGATCAATGGAAACAGGATGCACCTGAGCTCAATTTCGAGTCTCATAGCAAAGGGTCTGAATACTTATGTAAATAAGGTATTTCTGTTTTTTTACAGTGGGGAAAAAAAGTATTTAGTCAGCCACCAATTGTGCAAGTTCTCCCACTTAAAAAGATGAGAGAGGCCTGTAATTTGCATCATAGGTACACGTCAACTATGACAGACAAAATGAGGAAAGAAAATCCAGAAAATCACATTGTAGGATTTTTAATGAATTTATTTGCAAATTATGGTGGAATATAAGTATTTGGTCACCTACAAACAAGCAAGATTTCTGGCTCTCACAGACCTGTAACTTCTTCTTTAAGAGGCTCCTCTGTCCTCCACTCGTTACCTGTATTAATGGCACCTGTTTGAACTTGTTATCAGTATAAAATACACCTGTCCACAACCTCATGACATTCCCACTCCAAACTCCACTATGGCCAAGACCAAAGAGCTGTCAAAGACCTGCACCAGGCTGGGGAGACTGAATCTGCAATAGGTAAGCAGCTTGGTTTGAAGAAATCAACTGTGGGAGCAATTATTAGGAAATGGAAGACATACAAGACCACTGATAATCTCCCTCGATCTGGGGCTCCATGCAAGATCTCACCCCGTGGGGTCAAAATGATCACAAGAACGGTGAGCAAAAATCCCAGAACCACACAGGGGGACCTAGTGAATGACCTGCAGAGAGCTGGGACCAAAGTAACAAAGCCTACCATCAGTAACACACTACGCCGCCAGGGACTCAAATCCTGCAGTGCAAGACGTGTCCCCCTGCTTAAGTCAGTACATGTCCAGGCCCGTCTGAAGTTTGCTAGAGTGCATTTGGATGATCCAGAAGAGGATTGGGAGAATGTCATATGGTCAGATGAAACCAAAATAGAACTTTTTGGTAAAAACTCAACTCGTCGTGTTTGGAGGACAAAGAATGCTGAGTTGCATCCAAAGAACACCATACCTACTGTGAAGCATGGGGGTGGAAACATCATGCTTTGGGGCTGTTTTTCTGCAAAGGGACCAGGACGACTGATCCGTGTAAAGGAAAGAATGAATGGGGCCATGTATCGTGAGATTTTGAGTGAAAACCTCCTTCCATCAGCAAGGGCATTGAAGATGAAACGTGGCTGGGTCTTTCACCATGACAATGATCCCAAACACACCGCCCGGGCAACGAAGGAGTGGCTTCGTAAGAAGCATTTCAAGGTCCTGGAGTGGCCTAGCCAGTCTCCAGATCTCAACCCCATAGAACATCTTTGGAGGGAGTTGAAAGTCCGTGTTGCCCAGCGAAAGCCCCAAAACATCACTGCTCTAGAGGAGATCTGCATGGAGGAATGGGCCAAAATACCAGCAACAGTGTGTGAAAACCTTGTGAAGACTTACAGAAAACGTTTGACCTGTGTCATTGCCAACAAAGGGTATATAACAAAGTATTGAGAAACTTTTGTTATTGACCAAATACTTATTTTCCACCATAATTTGCAAATAAATTCATTAAAAATCCTACAATGTGATTTTCTGGAAAGAATTTTCTCATTTTGTCTGTCATAGTTGACGTGTACCTATTATGAAAGTACAGGCCTCTCTCATCTTTTTAAGTGGGAGAACTTGCACAATTGGTGGCTGACTAAATAATTTTTTCCCCACTGTATATTTAATACATTGCATTTCTAAAAACCTGTTTTCATTTAGTCATTTTGGGGTATTGTGTGTAGAGAAAAAGAAATCATTTAATCCATTTTAGAATAAGGCTGTAATGTAACAAAATGTGGAAAAATGGAAGGGGTCTGAATACATTTTCCGAATGCAATGTGTGTGTTTATCTGTCTGTGTGTTTATCCGTCTGTGTGTTTATCTGTCTGTGTGTTTATCCGTCTGTGTGTTTATCCGTCTGTGTGTTTATCTGTCTGTGTGTTTATCGGTCTGTGTGTTTATCGGTCTGTGTGTTTATCGGTCTGTGTGTTTATCGGTCTGTGTGTTTATCGGTCTGTGTGTTTATCCGTCTGTGTGTTTATCCGTCTGTGTGTTTATCCGTCTGTGTGTTTATCGGTCTGTGAGTTTATCGGTCTGTGAGTTTATCGGTCTGTGTGTTTATCCGTCTGTGTGTTTATCCGTCTGTGTGTTTATCCGTCTGTGTGTTTATCCGTCTGTGTGTTTATCCGTCTGTGTGTTTATCCGTCTGTGTGTTTATCCGTCTGTGTGTTTATCGGTCTGTGTGTTTATCGGTCTGTGTGTTTATCCGTCTGTGTGTTTATCCGTCTGTGTGTTTATCCGTCTGTGTGTTTATCCGTCTGTGTGTTTATCGGTCTGTGAGTTTATCGGTCTGTGAGTTTATCGGTCTGTGAGTTTATCGGTCTGTGTGTTTATCGGTCTGTGTGTTTATCCGTCTGTGTGTTTATCCGTCTGTGTGTTTATCCGTCTGTGTGTTTATCCGTCTGTGTGTTTATCGGTCCTCCTGTCATCTATTCCTCACCTGTTCCTGGGTCTGTTGCCGTTGCTGAGGCTGCCTCCTACCAGTGTCTCTAGGGAGGGCAGAGTAGAGCGGCTCAGCTGCCATCTACTCGGCCTTCTCCAGCCCCCGGGCATGGCCTGGCCACCACCTCAACACCCACAGCCTCTCCTCCACTGCAGGCTCCTCCTGCCTCTCCTCCTAGACCAGCACCCAGAGACCACCAGCACCACCTCACAGCCCGGCCCAACACAGCCAGGCCACTGGGGAAATAAGAACAGAAGACAACATGGTCAATACAACAATAACAACAACAGGCCACTACAGAGACGGACAGAGAATAAGTCAATAAAGGACAGGGTCATGTTCAGAAGGCACAACACAGAAGAAAAGAGTGAAACAGGGAGGTAGAATACTATCTGAACTTGTGCCGTATCAAATTATTATTATTTTATGTGTGTGTGCTCTGATGAACACAACCCAGCTTCAATAGAGACCATCAATAGAGGACAGCATTTACATTTCAGTGATTTTTGCAGACGCTCTTATCCAGAGCGACTTACATGAGCAATTAGGGTTAAGTGCCTTGCTTAAGGGCACATCGACAGATTTTTCACCTAGTCGGCTCGGGGATTAGAACCAGCGACCTTATGGTTACTGGCACAACGCTCTTACCCACTAAGCTACCTGCAGCATCAACAGGGTTGAGTTCAGGACCATCAATAGAGAACAGCATCAACAGGGTTGAGTTCAGGTGGATGACAAAGTACACATTGAAGATAGCAGTAGGCCCAATGTTATGAGTAGAGATGATATGATTAATTGCTAGACCTACTTGGCAGGGAGACACATAAGATAATATCTGGACAATTAATTTATATCTGAACTTTCGACAACATTGTTCTCTACTGAACACAGCCCGGGCACACACACACACGCACACACACACACACACACACACACGCACACGCTTTAAAATGACAGACAGGTGAGCAACTACACCTACATAGAACAAGAGATAACCAAACCAGGTTACTCCAATCCTTTGGTGTGTGTGTGTGTGTGTGTGTGTGTGTGTGTGTGTGTGTGTGTGTGTGTGTGTGTGTGTGTGTGTGTGTGTGTGTGTGTGTGTGTGTGTGTGTGTGTGTGACTGGATGGATGGACAAGGGAGGAGGTATATGCACTATATAATATAAAACCACTAACACTCTTTCCCCTGTTTAACACCTTACAAATACTCCATACCCATAGTGCTGAGCGATTCACCGAAATGTTGGTTATTCTTCCGTTTTTAAACAACTTGACCAACATCAGTTCAATTATTTGAATTCCATTTCGTTGTTGTTGTTGTTTTTTTGGGGGGGGGATCTGATTTCTCTAGAGATAAATCAGATCCAGCCTGAACTGTGCGATGTAGTCGGGAGTTGTAGTTTCCAACAGGTCAATATTCAGCATAGTTTAGAAGCATCAAATCTGGTAATGAACTACAATAACCATAATCCATTGCGCATCTACTCGTGTTTCTTTTACGCCTGCTCCTGAAGAAGCAGAAGAATGAGTGGATATAGAGAGCAGCTGTTGCTTTTCTCTACCTCGACATACATGATCTAAGTGATTGATAGTGATTGATTACCTTACCTCCATAACTTGCTACATTTGCACACACTGTATATATATTTTCTGTTGTATTTTTTGTCTTTATGTTTTTTTACACCATATGTAACTCTGTGTTGTTGTTTTTATCGCACTGCTTTGCTTTATCTTGGCCAGGTCGCAGTTGTAAATGAGAACTTGTTCTCAACTGGCTTACCTGGTTAAATAAAGGTGAAATAAAACAAAAACAAAAAAAACAAAAAATAGTTGGTATTCAGCAGTCAGAAAAGTATGGCTTATTTACTTTGAAGAACTACTAAAATAGTGATTTAGTCAGACAGCAGCTCTTTAGAGATGAGATGATGACTTGGAATGAAATAATAAAGTCATCAAATAAAACAAATGGAATATACACAACAACTTCAATATTTTAGTAAAGTAATGTGAATAAATGACAGTTAATAAGTGATAAGCAGTAATGGGCAGTCAGACCCATGGGGCGGCGCACAATTGGCCCAGCGTCGTCCAGGGTAGGGGAGGGAATGGCCGGCAGGGATGTAGCTCAGTTGGTAGAGCATGGCGATTGCAACGGCAGGGTTGTGGGTTCGTTTCCCACGGGGGGCCAGTATGAAAAATTTTAAAAATAATGTATGCACTCACTAACTGTAAGTCGCTCTGGATAAGAGCGTCTGCTAAATGACTAAAACTTAAATGTAAATCATGGGACTGTTAGTAATACTTCACATTACTTTGCTCTCCGGAGGGTGGTGAGGTCTGCCCAACGCATCACTGGGAGCACACTGCCTGCCCTCCAGGACACCTACAGCACCCGGTGTCACAGGAAGGCCAAAAAGATCATCAAGGACATCAACCACCCGAGCCACGGCCTGTTCACCCCGCTATCATCCAGAAGGCGAGGTCAGTACAGGTGCATCAAAGCTGGGACCGAGAGACTGAACAACAGCTTCTATCTCAAGGCCGTCAAGACTGTTAAACAGCAATCACTAACCGGCCTCCACCCAGTACCCTGCCCTGAACTTAGTCACTGTCACTAGCCGGCTACCACCCGGTTACTCAACCCTGCACCTTAGAGGCTGCTGCCCTATGTACATAGACATGGAATCACTGGTCACTTTAATAATGTTTACATACTGTTTTACTAATTTCATATGTATATACTGTATTTTAGTCTATGCCACTCCGACATTGCTCGTCCTAATATTTATATATTTCTTAATTCCATTATTTTACTTTTAGATTTGTGTGTATTGTTGTGAATTGTTAGATACTACTGCACTGTTGGAGCTAGGAACACAAGCATTTCACTACCACCGCAATAACATCTGCTAAATATGTGTATGTGACCAATAAAAATTGATTTTATTAACTGTTTTATTCTGTGTTGTTACAGCATTCAACCCAAATAATTGAAACCTAAATAAAAAAACGTGATATCTTTTAAAATAATCAACCGAAACCGAACCGTTAATAATCGAACAGAAACCGATCCTACCTCAAAAAGCACTAACCCAACACATGTTCACGTCATCGTTACCAATCAACTGCATTAGAGTTAAACACGTATTTGACTACCACCACCGATTTCTGTATGCTAGCTATGCTACCAGTTTATACAAACGGGAGTTAGCATTTAGCAGTCACTTCTTCTAAACATGAAAAGGGTTTCCTACTTTCTACATGTTGTTATGCAGCGAAAACAGCCAAATATATCCAAATCGGACATAGTAGGTCTGTTACAATACATCAATCATGACGGATTTGACCAATATTGACTTTGTTAGATCAGATTTTTTGAATGTGCGTCAATCTGAATGTCTTCCTTCTATATATATATATATATATATATATATATATATATATATATATAAAAACACATTTTACCGCATCTATTCAGTATCGAAACGTTCCGGAAACGTTGGTGAACATCGTGAATGGAACTTCGATCCTATCACAACAAGGTTGTTCATTGTGCATAATGTCAAAAGGCCGATGTAGATTACCACTATAAACATTTAAGGTTGTTCAGAACTGTAAACATTGTACAAAAGTCATAGAAATAGAATGGACCTCCCCTTTGAAGTCAAATGATCAGAACGTCTCGGATAATATCAAAGGAAACACCAACGCGTGAATGTACCTTTGCATTTCTGACCACCAATGGCAACAAACAGTTATCTTGTGTATGGAAACCCATTCCAGCACTTTGGGACCTACATCCCAATCCATTTGATTGTGATCCTGGTTCAGTTGACATGCCAGTAAATGAGATTAACAGCCGATCGAGCTGTCATGTGACCGAATGCTGCAGAGAACGCGTTCACGGGTCACTATGGAGTTTTGGTTCATGACTCAAAGGGAATACCCTGCCGTCTCCCTCAGAGCATTACAACTCATGGTAGCCTTAACCAGCTCATATTGCATTCTGACTCAAAGGCAATACCCTGCCGTCTCCCTCAGAGCATTACAACTCATGGTAGCCTTAACCAGCTCATATTGCATTCTGACTCAAAGGGAATCCCCTGCCGTCTCCCTCAGAGCATTACAACTCATGGTAGCCTTAACCAGCTCATATTGCATCTGTGTGAAGCTGGATTCATTGCTCTCGTCTGCATTAAAACCAAATATCGATCAAGGTTGACTGTGTGACAGCGGAGATGAGGTGCGCACTGTCGACCACGCCCCCTGATTTTGAGGACCTCTGACGTCACTTGCATCAAGCCACACCCATCTCATTAGTAGTGGTGGTGAGATAGGATACATTATGTCAGGCTAATTTGCATTTATCAGGCTAATTTGCATTTGACTGTCATAGCCACACATTAATTAAAAGTATGTGATGGTAAATTGAGAAGACAATCAGAAATACTGTTTTTCGATTGACTGCCATAACCCCAAATAAAAAAGTAAACATTGGCTGTTAATGACAATTTTTCCTCACATGGTTGGGCTCGCGAAAATGTTCACATCAAAATGGGGTAGTGGACCAAAAAGGTTTGGGAACCCCCCTGGATCAGAACAAGCCACTCCGTCTGCACTCATTTCCCCAGACAGACACACGGGGCTGTTTCACTCACTAGTCTCAGGGCACTAGTCTCCCCTTCTCCGAACATCATGTGTGAATCACAATCTGGAGCTAGTCATTGTTGTTTAATCTAATTATTTCCTGTCGACTTTGATGAGGACATATGTTTTTTTTTTATTCTGTCTACTTGCCTTTGTTTCGTAGTCCTACTTTGTTTGTCAGTATAATTATTCCATTGCTGACGAAGTCTGTCGTTATGTCGTGATCCAAGCCCTTGCCACTATGCTATTATTATTTCTTATCACCCAGGCATGTTTACCGAGCGACTGATCATTAGAAAATAAAAGTACAAATGTAGATCGTTTATTTTGATTGTACAAATGTTGTGGCATAAGTGTCTGGAGAGAAAAGTTGTACCTCTCCAAAGGCACAACCTAGATTCGAGCCAATGTCTTAAGTAGTTGAATTTATTACTCCAACCTTGTGAAAGTGACAATTTGACACGTTTTCATTTTCGTCAAAAACAACTTTATATCGAAAAGGACTGCCTTTGGTTTGACAGCCTGCACATGCGCAGTTCGGCGCAAGACGACCGTTAGACCCGATGACGTGTTTCTACACATGAGCTTAGCTAGCCAACGTCGCCATGACATCGCCTACAAGTGTGATCTGGGATTTCTATTAGAGAAGCAGTTTTATATAATATAATATGCCATTTAGCAGACGCTTTTATCCAAAGCGACTTACAGTCATGTGTGCATACATTTTTAGGTATGGGTGGTCCCGGGGATCGAACCCACTACCCTGGCGTTACAAGCGCCATGCTCTACCAATTGAGCTACAGAGGAGCCTATCTTCATACTGTACTGTCTTTGCGCAAGCTAATGTTTTGAAAGGACTCTGTCAAAGTCGAGGGAGGACGCTTGTGGTGGTGATGGTTTGAGATTGTCCACAGGAGCGGATAAATGTGTGTGTGACGAGGTGTGAAAGAAGGAGTCAGGCGCAGGAGGTAAAATACCGAAGTCCAGAGTTTATTCTGTTTACATAAATCAAACGCCCCAAGCGTCAAACGAAATTATTACAAGGGAAAACATCCACCTTGGCATAAACACAGTGAATAGTAGCTCAACCGAGCTACACGCTCTCACAACAAAACAATCACTCACAAAGACAAGGGGAACAGAGGGAACACTTATACACATACGAATTAGGGGAATGAGCACCAGGTGTGTGTGATTGACAAGACAAGTGGCGTGATGAGAATGGGATCGCAGTAGCTAGTACTCCGGTGACGACGAATGCCAAAGCCTGCCCGAACCAGGAGGGGGGGGCAGCCTCGGCGGAAGTCATGACAGTACCCCACTCCTGGCCGTCCCCGGCCTCGGGGACGGCCAGGAGGACGCGGAGCAGGGCGAGTCGGATGGCGACGGTGGAAATCCCTCAACAGGGAGGGATTGAGGATGTCCCGCCTTGGGACCCAGCACCGTTCCTCCGGACCGTACCCCTCCCACTCCACGAGATACTGAAGGCCCCCCACCCGACGCCTCGAATCCAGGATGGAACGGACTGAGTACGCCGGGGCCCCCTCAATGTCCAGAGGAGGTGGAGGAACCTCCCGCACCTCAGACTCCTGGAGCAGACCAGCTACCACTGGCCTGAGGAGAGACACATGAAACGAGGGGTTAATACGGTTATCAGGGGGGAGTAACAACCTGTATGTCACCTCGTTTATTCTCCTCAGGACTTTAAAACGGCCCCACAAACTGCGGGCTCAGCTTCCGGTAGGGCAGGTGGAGGGGCAGATTACTGCAGCCCAGCTGGACACTGCGGTGGAGATGGATCTGTGCGTAATGCCTGCGCTATATCTGCGTCCATCGCCCATACTACCGGCGCCACAATGCAGGAGGCTGGGAGTATGGGGGTGTTGTCTCTGGGCCTCTCCTCTGTGTCATACAGCCGAGACAGTGCGTCTGCCTTCACGTTCTTCATACCCGGAATGTATGAGAGTGTGAAATCAAACCGGGTGAAAAAGAAGGGCCCACCTGGCCTGGCGAGGATTCAGCCTCCTCGCTGCCCGAATGTACTCCAGGTTACGGTGGTCTGTCCAGACGAGGAAAGGGTGTTTCGCCCCTACGAGCCAATGTCTCCACACCGTCAAAGCTCGAACAACAGCCAGCAGCTCCCGATCACCAACGCCGTAGTTCTGCTTCGCCGAGCTGAGCTTCTTAGAAAAGAAGGCACAAGGGCGGAGCTTGGGTGGAGTGCCCGAGCGTTGGGATAAGACAGCTCCTATCCCTACCTCGGACACATCCACCTCCACTACGAACGGTAGTGATGGATCAGGTGAGCCAGTACCGGGGCTGAGGTGAACAGACCCCGCAATCTACTGAAGGCCAAATCAGCCTCAGCAGACCAGCGGAGCCGGGACGGCCCACCCTTCAACAAGGAGGTAATGGGAGCTGCGACCTTGCCAAAGCCCCAAATAAACCTTTGATAGTAGTTGGCAAAGCCAAGGAAGCGCTGCACCTCCTTTACCGTGGTTGGAGTCGGCCAATTACATACGGCTGCAATGCGGTCTCCCTCCATCTCCACACCTGTGGTGCTAATGCGATATCCGAGGAAGGAGATTGACTGCTGGAAAAACTCACACTTCTCTGCCTTGGCATAAAGATCATTTTCCAGCAGTCGGACCAGTACCTTGCGAACCAGGGACACATGCTCGGCGCGCGTAGTGGAATACACCAGGATGTCATCGACGAGGATGTCCCGAAACACCTCGTTCACAAAGGACTGGAAAACGGATGGAGCATTCATCAAACCGTAGGGCATCACCAGGTATTCATAATGCCCCGAGGTTGTGCTGAATGCTGTTTTCCACTCATCCCCTGTCTGAATACGCAACAGGTTGTAGGCACTCCTGAGGTCTAATTTGGTGAAAAAGCAGACCCCATGCATTAACTCAATCACTGAAGGAATGAGGGGAAGAGGATACCTAAATCGTACCGTCACATTATTCAGTGGTCGATAATCAATGCACGGGCGTAAACCACCATCTTTCTTCTTCACAAAAAAGAAACTAGAGGAGGCGGGTGAAGTGGAGGGACGTACAGTGGGGAAAAAAAGTATTTAGTCAGCCACCAATTGTGCAAATTCTCCCACTTAAAAAGATGAGAGAGGCCTGTAATTTTCATCATAGGTACACGTCAACTATGACAGACAAATTGAGATTTTATTTTATTTTTTTAAATAAATTTATTTGCAAATTATCACCTACAAACAAGCAAGATTTCTGGCTCTCACAGACCTGTAACTTCTTTAAGAGGCTCCTCTGTCCTCCACTCGTTACCTGTATTAATGGCACCTGTTTGAACTTGTTATCAGTATAAAAGACACCTGTCCACAACCTCAAACAGTCACACTCCAAACTCCACTATGGCCAAGACCAAAGAGCTGTCAAAGGACACCAGAAACAAAATTGTAGACCTGCACCAGGCTGGGAAGACTGAATCTGCAATAGGTAAGCAGCTTGGTTTGAAGAAATCAACTGTGGGAGCAATTATTAGGAAATGGAAGACATACAAGACCACTGATAATCTCCCTCGATCTGGGGCTCCATGCAAGATCTCACCCCGTGGGGTCAAAATGATCACAAGAATGGTGAGCAAAAATCCCAGAACCACACGGGGGGACCTAGTGAATGACCTGCAGAGAGCTGGGACCAAAGTAACAAAGCCTACCATCAGTAACACACTACGCCGCCAGGGACTCAAATCCTGCAGTGCCAGACGTGTCCCCCTGCTTAAGCCAGTACATGTCCAGGCCCGTCTGAAGTTTGCTAGAGTGCATTTGGATGATCCAGAAGAGGATTTTGAGAATGTCATATGGTCAGATGAAACCAAAATAGAACTTCTTGGTAAAAACTCAACTCGTCGTGTTTGGAGGACAAAGAATGCTGAGTTGTATCCAAAGAACACCATACCTACTGTGAATGATGGGGGTGGAAACATCATGCTTTGGGGCTGTTTTTCTGCAAAGGGACCAGGACGACTGATCCGTGTAAAGGAAAGAATGAATGGGGCCATGTATCGTGAGATTTTGAGTGAAAACCTCCTTCCATCAGCAAGGGCATTGAAGATGAAACGTGGCTGGGTCTTTCAGCATGACAATGATTCCAAACACACCGCCCGGGCAACGAAGGAGTGGCTTCGTAAGAAGCATTTCAAGGTCCTGGAGTGGCCTAGCCAGTCTCCAGATCTCAACCCCATAGAAAATCTTTGGAGGGAGTTGAAAGTCCGTGTTGCCCAGCGACAGCCCCAAAACATCACTGCTCTAGAGGAGATCTGCATGGAGGAATGGGCCAAAATACCAGCAACAGTGTGTGAAAACCTTGTGAAGACTTACAGAACATTTTTGACCTGTGTCATTGCCAACAAAGGGTATATAACAAAGTATTGAGAAACTTTTGTTATTGACCAAATACTTATTTTCCACCATAATTTGCAAATAAATTCCTACAATGTGATTTTCTGGATTTTTTTCCCTCATTTTGTCTGTCATAGTTGACGTGTACCTATGATGAAAATTACAGGCCTCTCTCATCTTTTTAAGTGGGAGAACTTGCACAATTGGTGGCTGACTAAATACTTTTTTCCCCCACTGTATATACCCCTGGCGCAGGGACTCGGTGACGTATGTCTCCATAGCCTCCGTTTCAGCCTGCGACAGGGGATACACATGACTCCTGGGAGGTACAGCGTCTACCCGAAGGTTTATCGCGCAATCCCCCTCCCGATGAGGTGGTAATTTAGTCGCTTGCGTCTTGGAAAACGCGAGCGCCAGATCATGGTATTCGGGGGGAATGCGCACGGTGGGGGTACCGTCTGGACTTTCCACCGTGGTCGCACCAACGGAAACACCTAGACACCTATCCGGACACTCACGCGACCACCCCGTAAGAACCCTCTGCGGCCATGAGAAATTGGGGTTGTGAAGGGCTAACCACGGGATACCCAAGACTACAGGGTAAGCAGGAGACTCAATACTCATAAAGGTGATCTGCTCAACATGCGTCTCCTGCGTAATCATGGTGACTGGTACCGTAACTTCCTTAACCAACCTGGACCCTAATGGTCAACTATCAAGTGCTCTGATGGGGAGTGGAATGGTTAGGGGAACCAATGAAATACCTTGATGGCGTGCAAATGCCCTGTCCATAAAAATCCCGGCTGCGCCTGAATCGACTAGCGCCTTACACTGGGAAACTACCAGGTGATCGGGAAAGGAGATAGATAAGGTACAGTGCGCCGCAAAGGGCTCTGAACACGTTTGGGTGTTCGTTACCTGGAGTGATGCGTGGGTACCCTGCCTACCGCCTCCAGACCCAAAAGAACGTTGACTGCGACGTGAGGTGGATTGTCCCTTCGTGCCACCAGAGTGGCACTGTCGCTGTCCTCCTGCGCTCTCTCGACCGGCGGCTCCCCCCAGCTCCATCTGCTCGGGGTCAGAGTCGTCCGGAGTGGGAAGGGCAGACCCCTACCAGGACGTCCTCTGGCTGCTAGCAGATTGTCCAGCCGGATGGCCATGTCCACCAGTTGGGAGAACGATAGCATGGCATCCCGGCAGGCTAGCTCCCGTCAGATGTCCTCCCTTAGGTGGCACCGGAAATGGTCGCTCAGGGCCCGCTCGTTCCACCCGGACCCCGCTTCCAGTGTCCAGAACTCCAGCCCGTAGACCTGTGCGGTCCTCGTCCCCTGACTCAGATTAACCAGTCGTTCGCCCGCCTCTCGACCCTCAGGCGGGTGATCGAAAACGGCCCGAAAGAGGCGAGCAAACTCCCTGTAGTCCTCCAACGCGGTACCTCCCTCGTTCCACACCGCATTGGCTCACTCCAGGGCTCTCCCACAAAGGCAGGAAACGAGGACGGATACCTTCTCCCGCTCCCGGGGCGCCGGCCTGATGCTGGAGAAATACAACTCCAGTTGGAGTAGGAATCCCTTACATCGCGCTGCCGTCCCATCAAACGCCGGTGGCCGGGATATACAGATGAACATGGTACCTTCAGGCGTTTGGAAATTGCTCCCAAGGATGAACCAGACTTGTGGAGGCCTACCATTTTTTTCTGAGGTCTTGGCTGATTTCTTTTGATTTTCCCACGACGTCAAGCAAAGAGGCACTGAGTTTGAAGGTACACCTCCAATTGACTCAAATTATGTCAATTAGCCTATCAGAAGCTTCTAAATCCATGACATAATTTTCTGGAATTTTCAAAGCTGTTTAAAGGCACAGTCAACTTAGTGTATGTAAACTTCTGACCCACTGGAATTGTGATACAGTGAAATATAAGTGAAATAATCTGTCTGTAAACAATTGTTGGAAAAATTACTTGTGTCATGCACAAAGTAGATGTCCTAACCGACTTGCCAAAACTATACATTTGTTAATAAGAAATTTGTGGAGTGGATGAAAAACAAGTTTTAATGACTCCAACCTAAGTGTATGTAAACTTCCGACTTCAACTGTACCAAACATGTACAAATGGATAGGGTACAGTCCTTCCATGCTAAAAACCAAAGATTGTAAATGGCCTAGTGTCACGCCCTGACGTATGGAACTCTTGTTTGTTGAGTCAGGGTGTGGAAATCTATGTGATGTGTATCTATGTTTAGGATCTAGGTTTTGTATTTCTAGGTTTGGCCGGGTGTGATTCCCAATCAGAGGCAGCTGTCGCTCGTTGTCTCTGATTGGGGATCATACTTAAGTAGCCTGGTTGCCTACCTTAGTTGTGGGATCTTGTTCCATGTTAGGCTTGTATGTGTTTAGCCGGAGGACGTCACGTTACGTTGTTTCTTGTTTTGTTTGTATGTTTATTTGGGTGAATAAACATGTACGCTTTTCACGCTGCACCTTGGTCCGACCCGTCTCTCAACGATCGTGACACCTTTTATTTGGTTAATACCTGTAATTCTTGTCATTTTTCTTGCTTTAGTGACAGAGTAAATATGTGATACAACTGAAACAATACACCATCTATTCAAATATTCCTCCTCAGACAAAATGTTTGGATTGCTGTGTGAGGGAAGAATTTAGCTTAGATTAGTTTAGGTAACTATTGGGCTTTAGGACAATCCTCTCTTGAAATGGAACTTGATTTGACAACACATCTACAGTCTATAGCACTTGGCACTTCATTGGTTATTTATGTTTCTATAAATATTTATGGTAGAGAAAATACTGTAGTTTGAAATATGTACTGTATTTATACTGTAGTTTGAATGTGATATTTTTGTAGCAGATACTGTTATAGTGTAGGACTAATGCTGTTGTCCTATTAGTGTGGAACCTCTTGGTAACAGTACTGTTATAGTATAGTACTAATGTTGTTGTCCTATTAGTGGGGAACCTCTTGGTAACAGTACTGTTATAGTATAGTGTCACGATCGTCTAAAGGAGCGGACCAATACGCAGCGCGTGGAGTGAACATGATGACTTTAATGTAGAAACACACGACAAAACAAAACACGATCCGTGAAGTCCTCTGACACCGACAGAAACATAGAAACACTGGAACAATAACCCACAAAACAAAGGAGAAAACACACAGAATATATATGGCTCCCAATCAGAGATAACGAGCCGACAGCTGACACTCGTTACCTCCGATTGGGAGTCATATGACTAAACAAGCACAAAACCCAAACATAGAAATGAAACAACTAGATCCCCAACATAGAAATACCCTCAAACAAACGAAAATGAACAACCCTGGCTCAAATATCAAAGTCTATGGAGCCAGAGTGTCACAGTACCCCCCCCCTAAAGGTGCGAACTCCGGGCGCACCAACATCAGGACTAGGGGAGGGTCTGGGTGGGCGTCTGTCCACGGTGGCGGCTCTGGCCCCGGTCGTGATCCCCACCCCACCACAGTCACAACCTGCTTCAGTAGCCTCCTCCCAATGACCACCCTCCAACTAACCCCACCTGGACTAAGGGGCAACACCGGACTAAGGGGCAGCATCGGCCTAAGGGGCAGCACCGGGATAAGGGGCAGCACCGGGATAAGGGGCAGCACCGGGACAAGGGGCAGCACCGGGCTAAGGGGCAGCACCGGACTAAGGGGCAGCACCGGACTACGGGGCAGTACCGGACTAAGGGGCAGTACCGGACTAAGGGGCAGTACCAGGCTAAGGGACAGCACCAGGATAAGGGACAGCACCAGGATAAGGAGCAACACCGAGCTAAGGGGCAGCACCTGACTAAATGGCGGATCCTGGCTGGCTGGCTCTGGCGGATCCTGGCTGGCTGGCGGATCCTGGCTGGACGGCTCTGACGGATCCCGGCTGGACGGCTCTGGCGGATCCCGGCTGGACGGCTCTGGCGGATCCTGGCTGGACGGCTCTGGCGGATCCTGGCTGGACGGCTCATGGCTGGCTGACGGATCTGGCTGCTCATGGCTGGCTAACGGATCTGGCTGCTCATGGCTGGCTGACGGATCTGGCTGCTCATGGCTGGCTGACGGATCTGGCTGCTCATGGCTGGCTGACGGATCTGGCTGCTCATGGCTGGCTGACGGATCTGGCTGCTCATGGCTGGCTGACGGATCTGGCTGCTCATGGCTGGCTGACGGATCTGGCTGCTCATGGCCGACTGACGGATCTGACTGATCCTGTCTGGCGGAAGGCTCTGGCTGATCCTGTCTGGCAGAAGGCTCTGGCTGATCCTGTCTGGCAGAAGGCTCTGGCTGATCCTGTCTGGCAGAAGGCTCTGGCTGATCCTGTCTGGCGGAAGGCTCTGGCTGATCCGGTCTGGCGGACGGCTCTAGCGGCTCCGGTCTGGCGGACGGCTCTGATGGCTCATGGCAGACGGGCGGCTTTGCAGGCTTTGGGCAGACGGGCAGTTCAGGCCCTGTTGGGCAGACGGCAGACTCTGGCCGTCTGAGGCGCATCGTAGGCCTGGTGCGTGGTGCCGGAACAGGAGGTACCGGGCTGAGGACACGCATCTCAGGGCTAGTGCGGGGAGAAGCAACAGGGCATGCTGGACCCTGGGGACGCACCGTAGGCCTGATGCGTGGTGCCGGAACTGGAGGTACCGGGCTGAGGACACGCATCTCAGGGCTAGTGCGGGAAGCAGCAACAGGGCATGCTTGGCCCTGGGGACGCACCGCAGGCCTGATGCGTGGTGCCGGAACTGGAGGTACCGGGCTGAGGACACGCATCTCAGGGCTAGTGCGGGGAGTCGGAACAGGGCATGCTGGACCCTGGGGACTCCCATAACGCCTAGTGCGGGGAGCCGGAACAGGGCATGCTGGACCCTGGGGACTCACCTCACGCCTAGTGCGGAGAGCAGGAACAGGCCGGGCTGGGCTGGCGACGCGCACCGTATCCCTGGTGCGAGTGGCCGGAACAGGCCGGGCCGGGCTGGCGAAGCGCACCGTATCCCTGGTGCGTGGAGTAGGAACAGGCCGGGCTGGGCTGGCGAAGCGCACCGTATCCCTGGTGCGTGGAGTAGGAACAGGCCGGGCTGAGCTGGCGACGCGCACCGTATCCCTGGTGCGAGTGGCCGGAACAGGCCGGGCCGGGCTGGCGACGCGCACCGCATCCCTGGTGCGAGTGGCCGGAATAGGCCGGACCGGACTGGCGTAGCACACCGTGGACCTGGTGCTTGGAGTAGGAACAGGCCGGTCCGTACCGGGAACACACACCACTGGCCTCAACCGAGGATCAGGAACGGGCCGGACCGGACTGGCAACACACATCAGTCCTTCACGCCGTGCCACACACACTTCCCTCCTTCCACTCGCCAATGGCTCCCGTACTCCGTTAGCCTTCTCTCCTTTTCTCCCTGTGGCAGCCTCCTGCTGCCCAGCTGCCCAAGCCATGTGCCCCCCCCCAAAAATTTATTGGGGTTGCCTCTCGTCCTTCCGACGAAAAACCTGCTGCCGCCGTTGCTCCTCTCGTCGTCGCCTCTCCACCGTCTCGCTCCATGGTCGGCGATCCATACCGTCCAGGATCTCCTCCCAAGTCCAGGACCCTTTACCGTCCAACAGTTCCTCCCATGTCCAGACCCTTTGCTCCTGGACGCGCTGCTTGGTCCTTTTATGGTGGGTTATTCTGTCACGATCGTCTAAAGGAGCGGACCAATACGCAGCGCGTGGAGTGAACATGATGACTTTAATGTAGAAACACACGACAAAACAAAACACGATCCGTGAAGTCCTCTGACACCGACAGAAACATAGAAACACTGGAACAATAACCCACAAAACAAAGGAGAAAACACACAGAATATATATGGCTCCCAATCAGAGATAACGAGCCGACAGCTGACACTCGTTACCTCCGATTGGGAGTCATATGACTAAACAAGCACAAAACCCAAACATAGAAATGAAACAACTAGATCCCCAACATAGAAATACCCTCAAACAAACGAAAATGAACAACCCTGGCTCAAATATCAAAGTCTATGGAGCCAGAGTGTCACATATAGTACTAATGTTGTTGTCCTATTAGTGTGGAACCTCTTGGTAACAGTACTGTTATAGTATAGTACTAATGTTGTTGTCCTATTAGTGTGGAACCTCTTGGTAACAGTACTGTTATAGTATAGTACTAATGTTGTTGTCCTATTAGTGGGGAACCTCTTGGTAACAGTACTGTTGTAGTATAGGACTAATGCTGTTGTCCTATTAGTGGGGAACCTCTTGGTAACAGTACTGTTATAGTATAGTACTAATGTTGTTGTCCTATTAGTGGGGAACCTCTTGGTAACAGTACTGTTATTGTATAGGACTAATGCTGTTGTCCTATTAGTGGGGAACCTCTTGGTAACAGTACTGTTATAGTATGGTACTAATGTTGTTGTCCTATTAGTGGGGAACCTCTTGGTAACAGTACTGTTATAGTATAGTACTAATGTTGTTGTCCTATTAGTGTGGAACCTCTTGGTAACAGTACTGTTATAGTATAGTACTAATGTTGTTGTCCTATTAGTGGGGAACCTCTTGGTAACAGTACTGTTATAGTATAGTACTAATGTTGTTGTCCTATTAGTGTGGAACCTCTTGGTAACAGTACTGTTATAGTATAGTACTAATGTTGTTGTCCTATTAGTGTGGAACCTCTTGGTAACAGTACTGTTATAGTATAGTACTAATGTTGTTGTCCTATTAGTGTGGAACCTCTTGGTAACAGTACTGTTATAGTATAGTACTAATGTTGTTGTCCTATTAGTGGGGAACCTCTTGGTAACAGTACTGTTATAGTATAGTACTAATGTTGTTGTCCTATTAGTGTGGAACCTCTTGGTAACAGTACTGTTATAGTATGGTACTAATGTTGTTGTCCTATTAGTGGGGAACCTCTTGGTAACAGTACTGTTGTAGTATAGGACTAATGCTGTTGTCCTATTAGTGGGGAACCTCTTGGTAACAGTACTGTTATAGTATAGTACTAATGTTGTTGTCCTATTAGTGGGGAACCTCTTGGTAACAGTACTGTTATTGTATAGGACTAATGCTGTTGTCCTATTAGTGGGGAACCTCTTGGTAACAGTACTGTTATAGTATAGTACTAATGTTGTTGTCCTATTAGTGGGGAACCTCTTGGTAACAGTACTGTTATAGTATAGTACTAATGTTGTTGTCCTATTAGTGTGGAACCTCTTGGTAACAGTACTGTTATAGTATAGTACTAATGTTGTTGTCCTATTAGTGGGGAACCTCTTGGTAACAGTACTGTTATAGTATAGTACTAATGTTGTTGTCCTATTAGTGTGGAACCTCTTGGTAACAGTACTGTTATAGTATAGTACTAATGTTGTTGTCCTATTAGTGTGGAACCTCTTGGTAACAGTACTGTTATAGTATAGTACTAATGTTGTTGTCCTATTAGTGTGGAACCTCTTGGTAACAGTACTGTTATAGTATAGTACTAATGCTGTGGTCCTATTAGTGTGGAACCTCTTGGTATCAGTACTGTTATAGTATAGTACTAATGTTGTGGTCCTATTAGTGTGGAACCTCTTGGTAACAGTACTGTTATAGTATAGTACTACTGTTGTTGTCCTATTAGTGTGGAACCTCTTGGTAACAGTACTGTTATAGTATAGTACTAATGTTGTTGTCCTATTAGTGTGGAACCTCTTGGTAACAGTACTGTTATAGTATAGTACTAATGTTGTGGTCCTATTAGTGTGGAACCTCTTGGTAACAGTACTGTTATAGTATAGTACTAATGTTGTTGTCCTATTAGTGTGGAACCTCTTGGTAACAGTACTGTTATAGTATAGTACTAATGTTGTTGTCCTATTAGTGTGGAACCTCTTGGTAACAGTACTGTTATAGTATAGTACTAATGCTGTTGTCCTATTAGTGTGGAACCTCTTGGTAACAGTACTGTTATAATATAATACTAATGTTGTGGTCCTATTAGTGTGGATCCTCTTGGTAACAGTACTGTTTTAGTGTAGTACTAATGTTGTCCTATTAGTGTGGAACCTCTTGGTAACAGTACTGTTATAGTATAGTACTAATGGTGTGGTCCTATTAGTGTGGAACCTCTTGGTAACAGTACTGTTATAGTATAGTACTAATGTTGTGGTCCTATTAGTGTGGAACCTCTTGGTAACAGTACTGTTATAGTATAGTACTAATGTTGTGGTCCTATTAGTGTGGAACCTCTTGGTAACAGTACTGTTATAGTATAGTACTAATGTTGTGGTCCTATTAGTGTGGAACCTCTTGGTAACAGTACTGTTATAGTATAGTACTAATGTTGTGGTCCTATTAGTGTGGAACCTCTTGGTAACAGTACTGTTATAGTATAGTACTAATGCTGTGGTCCTATTAGTGTGGAACCTCTTGGTAACAGTACTGTTATAGTATAGTACTAATGCTGTGGTCCTATTAGTGTGGAACCTATTGGTAACAGTACTGTTATAGTATAGTACTAATGTTGTTGTCCTATTAGTGTGGAACCTCTTGGTAACAGTACTGTTATAGTATAGTACCAATGCTGTTGTCCTATTAGTGTGGAACCTCTTGGTAACAGTACTGTTATAGTATAGTACCAATGCTGTGGTCCTATTAGTGTGGAACCTCTTGGTAACAGTACTGTTATAGTATAGTACTAATGCTGTGGTCCTATTAGTGTGGAACCTCTTGGTAACAGTACTGTTATAGTATAGTACTAATGTTGTTGTCCTATTAGTGTGGAACCTCTTGGTAACAGTACTGTTATAGTATAGTACTAATGTTGTTGTCCTATTAGTGTGGAACCTCTTGGTAACAGTACTGTTATAGTATAGTACTAATGTTGTTGTCCTATTAGTGTGGAACCTCTTGGTAACAGTACTGTTATAGTATAGCACTAATGTTGTGGTCCTATTAGTGTGGAACCTCTTGGTAACAGTACTGTTATAGTATAGTACTACTGTTGTTGTCCTATTAGTGTGGAACCTCTTGGTAACAGTACTGTTATAGTATAGTACTAATTTTGTTGTCCTATTAGTGGGGAACCTCTTGGTAACAGTACTGTTATAGTATAGTACTAATGTTGTTGTCCTATTAGTGTGGAACCTATTGGTAACAGTACTGTTATAGTATAGTACTAATGTTGTTGTCCTATTAGTGTGGAACCTCTTGGTAACAGTACTGTTATAGTATAGTACCAATGCTGTTGTCCTATTAGTGTGGAACCTCTTGGTAACAGTACTGTTATAGTATAGTACTACTGTTGTTGTCCTATTAGTGTGGAACCTCTTGGTAACAGTACTGTTATAGTATAGTACTAATGTTGTGGTCCTATTAGTGTGGAACCTCTTGGTAACAGTACTGTTATAGTATAGTACTAATGTTGTTGTCCTATTAGTGTGGAACCTCTTGGTAACAGTACTGTTATAGTATAGTACTAATGTTGTGGTCCTATTAGTGTGGAACCTCTTGGTAAAAGTACTGTTTTAGTGTAGTACTAATGTTGTCCTATTAGTGTGGAACCTCTTGGTAACAGTACTGTTATAGTATAGTACTAATGCTGTGGTCCTATTAGTGTGGAACCTCTTGGTAACAGTAATGTTATAGTATAGTACTAATGCTGTTGTCCTATTAGTGTGGAACCTCTTGGTAACAGTACTGTTATAGTATAGTACTACTGTTGTTGTCCTATTAGTGTGGAACCTCTTGGTAACAGTACTGTTATAGTATAGTACTAATGCTGTGGTCCTATTAGTGTGGAACCTCTTGGTATCAGTACTGTTATAGTATAGTACTAATGTTGTGGTCCTATTAGTGTGGAACCTCTTGGTAACAGTACTGTTATAGTATAGTACTACTGTTGTTGTCCTATTAGTGTGGAACCTCTTGGTAACAGTACTGTTATAGTATAGTACTAATGTTGTTGTCCTATTAGTCGGGAACCTCTTGGTAACAGTACTGTTATAGTATAGTACTAATGTTGTTGTCCTATTAGTGTGGAACCTCTTGGTAACAGTACTGTTATAGTATAGTACTAATGTTATGGTCCTATTAGTGGGGAACCTCTTGGTAACAGTACTGTTATAGTATAGTACTAATGTTGTTGTCCTATTAGTGTGGAACCTCTTGGTAACAGTACTGTTATAGTATAGTACTAATGTTATGGTCCTATTAGTGTGGAACCTCTTGGTAACAGTACTGTTATAGTATAGTACTAATGTTGTTGTCCTATTAGTGGGGAACCTCTTGGTAACAGTACTGTTATAGTATACTACTACTGTTGTTGTCCTATTAGTGTGGAACCTCTTGGTAACAGTACTGTTATAGTATAGTACTAATGTTGTTGTCCTATTAGTGGGGAACCTCTTGGTAACAGTACTGTTATAGTATAGTACTAATGTTGTTGTCCTATTAGTGTGGAACCTCTTGGTAACAGTACTGTTATAGTATAGTACTAATGATGTGGTCCTATTAGTGTGGAACCTCTTGGTATCAGTACTGTTATAGTATAGTACTAATGTTGTGGTCCTATTAGTGTGGAACCTCTTGGTAACAGTACTGTTATAGTATAGTACTATTGTTGTTGTCCTATTAGTGGGGAACCTCTTGGTAACAGTACTGTTATAGTATAGTACTAATGTTGTTGTCCTATTAGTGGGGAACCTCTTGGTAACAGTACTGTTATAGTATAGTACTAATGTTATGGTCCTATTAGTGTGGAACCTCTTGGTAACAGTACTGTTATAGTATAGTACTAATGTTGTGGTCCTATTAGTGTGGAACCTCTTGGTAACAGTACTGTTATAGTATAGTACTAATGTTATGGTCCTATTAGTGTGGAACCTCTTGGTAACAGTACTGTTATAGTATAGTACTAATGTTGTTGTCCTATTAGTGGGGAACCTCTTGGTAACAGTACTGTTATAGTATAGTACTAATGTTGTTGTCCTATTAGTGGGGAACCTCTTGGTAACAGTCCTGTTATAGTATAGTACTAATGTTGTTGTCCTATTAGTGGGGAACCTCTTGGTAACAGTCCTGTTATAGTATAGTACTAATGCTGTGGTCCTATTAGTGTGGAACCTCTTGGTAACAGTACTGTTATAGTATAGTACTAATGCTGTTGTCCTATTAGTGGGGAACCTCTTGGTAACAGTACTGTTATAGTATAGTACTAATGCTGTTGTCCTATTAGTGTGGAACCTCTTGGTAACAGTACTGTTATAGTATAGTACTAATGCTGTTGTCCTATTAGTGTGGAACCTCTTGGTAACAGTACTGTTATAGTATAGTACTAATGTTGTCCTATTAGTGTGGAACCTCTTGGTAACAGTACTGTTATAGTATAGTACTAATGCTGTTGTCCTATTAGTGGGGAACCTCTTGTTAACAGTACTGTTATAGTATAGTACTAATGCTGTTGTCCTATTAGTGTGGAACCTCTTGGTAACAGTACTGTTATAGTATAGTACTAATGCTGTTGTCCTATTAGTGTGGAACCTCTTGGTAACAGTACTGTTATAGTATAGTACTAATGTTGTCCTATTAGTGTGGAACCTCTTGGTAACAGTACTGTTATAGTATAGTACTAATGTTGTTGTCCTATTAGTGGGGAACCTCTTGGTAACAGTACTGTTATAGTATAGTACTAATGCTGTTGTCCTATTAGTGTGGAACCTCTTGGTAACAGTACTGTTATAGTATAGTACTAATGCTGTGGTCCTATTAGTGTGGAACCTCTTGGTAACAGTACTGTTATAGTATAGTACTAATGGTGTTGTCCTATTAGTGTGGAACCTCTTGGTAACAGTCCTGTTATAGTATAGTACTAATGCTGTTGTCCTATTAGTGGGGAACCTCTTGGTAACAGTCCTGTTATAGTATAGTACTAATGTTGTTGTCCTATCAGTATTGTCCCTGACCTCATGTGACACTACAAGCTGTAGGTGACAGCAACATCTGCCATTGGAATAGAAACTCATTCAATACAATCTAACTTCATTATCAGCAATTTATACATCATGTACTTTTTTTAAAATCTATTGTTTTTTTTTTTTTGATCTCTGATTGTTTATGATAAAGTATTAATTATAAATATGGCCCATTGTCCTTAGCCTGGGTACCAGTCTGTTTGGATAATATTCCACTTATGGTACGCCGTGCCATATGCCAAAGATGTTTAGCGCGTGACACAGATTGGCGAGGGGTGTAACACTAGCTCAACACACTGGTACCCAGACAACACTGTCCTGGCTATAATGCACAATGTAGAAATGTATTCAAATCTATTATTGTCTAAAAAGACATATCTTGATCACATCCAATACAAAATCATTAATAAATAAATCATCACTATATTGAGGTTCATTTAGGCTCCCCTCAGTGTCATGGCAACCATTCAATGCTTATAAAGTAAGCAAGTGTTTTTAGAAGACTAAAGGTGGCTTTTCACAACCTGCCCTGAATATTTTAGTACATTATGTACCCCAGCCAAAACCTTTCTCAGAAATGATAAAATACTAAATGTTATCCATTTGATTAAAATCTTATCTGGTTTGGATTTTAGCTAACGTAAATAACTACACTTTTTGTTTTGTTCAGTAGAGGGACAAAGGACAAATATCACCTAACGGGTCCTTTGAAATGGTCCAGTAACAAGAAATGTTCTTGCTTTTTCAGACAACCTCAATAGTTTAACTCAAAATAATGTCCCACTGAGATCAGAGAAGACACACAATTACAAGAGCTCTACACAAGTACATAGGAGTCTGACGCACCTCTGTCTCTCTCTCTCTCTCTCTCTCTCTCTCTCTCTCACTCTCTGTCTCTCTCTCTGTCTCTCTCTCTCTCTGTCTCTCTCTCCCTCTCTCTCTCTCTCTCTCACACACACTCTTTTCCTACCTTTGTTGGCTTGCTCAAACACATTTCCTTATGACCTCTCAGAGAAAGACACTGATACATACTGCATATGACACAGAAACACCCCCAATTATCTCTACGTATGTACGAGTTCAGGTTAACTCCAGTGTAAATGAATGTCTGCTTGGTTTGGTAACATGTCGTGGTGTCTTCTGTACGTTAACTTGTCAGTCTTAGTGTAGCCTTGATTTCCAGGCTTCCTCACATTCATTCTCAATGTTCATTATCAATAGCTAAATAATAATATAATAATATGCCATTTAACAGACGCTTTTATCCAAAGCGACTTACAGTCATGTGTGCATACATTTTTACGTATGGGTGGTCCCGGGGATCGAACCCACTACCCTGGCGTTACAAGCGCCGTGCTCTACCAATTGAGCTACAGAGGACCGCTGAGTGATGAACAAGACTTGGTAGGATAGCATCGATTCACAAGACTAGTCATCATGTAGCCCCAGGGCCAGTAACACAGGCAGCCCTGCTCCCAGTATCAGTGTGAGGCTCTCCAGGGCCCCCAGGCCCTCCGGCTGCCCGGTCCCAGTGCCGTGGAGGTGGAGGTGGGAGGAGCTCTGCTGCTGCTGCCCCCTGGAGCTGACCTCTGGTAGTACATGGACCGTAGCTACGTAGAGGAACGTCCCGGCTGAGAAGAGCATCCCAACACCTGTAGCGGTCAGACGGTGCTGGGACGATCCGCCACTCTGCAGTAGGAGGGGAAAAAAACACACAACACACTGACGTCATGTCAACGTTATCAAATCACTTTTCACTGTTGGTAGTAGTTCTCTCTAGCCTGGTCCCAGTGATTGTTTTGCTCTCTTACCAGCTACTATGTTCAGCAGTTGGCAAAACGGCATACATGTATTCCCAGAACCAGGCTTAGTTCTCCCCTCTAACAATCTTAAATAATTTACTAGTTTAATAAAAAAAGGTTCCCATTAGATAAAGCACCTTTCTTCTTATTATAGCACATTCTTCTACGTCACTAAACAGCTTCTTCTCACCGCGTTCAGGATAAAGTATGTACTGATGGAGAGCACAGGTGCTGCAGCAGAGAAGACCAATAGATGCTTCTGAATCTGCTTCTTCTCTAAACCTGCGTGCATCAGAAAGGTGACCAGGCCAAACGCTGCAGGAGCCTGAGGGAGGGAGGGAGGGAGGGAGAGAGGGAGGGAGAGACGGAGAGAGAGAGAGAGAGAGAGACAGAGAGAGAGAGACAGAGAGAGAGAGAGAGAGAGAGGGAGAGGGAGAGGGAGAGGGAGAGAGAGAGAGAGAGAGAGAGAGAGAGAGAGAGAGAGAGAGAGAGAGAGAGAGAGAGAGAATCAAATCAATTCAAGTACATTGAATTGAGAGAGGGCTTAAGGAGTTTGCAAGAACAATCAACCATTGCTTGGTTTGTCAAGATGTCCTGTTGTCCAATATTGCTTGTGATATTAACTCCATAGCAGAAGCTGGTTAATCTAGTGGACTCTCACCTTGTGCAGAATCACAGCCAGGAACACCACGACTTGAACTGTGACCTGGGAGGAAGCCACAGCCGCACCTAAAGCCACACCATCAGCTGGGGAGAGAGGGAGAGGAAACAATGTTATTACAACACACACACACACACACACACACACACACACACACACACACACACACCGTCAGCTACAGACAGGCAGAGGAGAGAGACAATGATCACTACACACACAGACAGACACACTGACAGATACACAGACAGACACACTGACAGATACACAGACAGACAGACAGACAGACAGACAGACAGACAGACAGACAGACAGACACACAAGTCGTAAATGTTCATGTCGAGGTCTTGGACTAGAATGTTTTCCACTTCCCCTATAAAGCTGGAGGTCTTGCACTACCTCATATTGGAGACGTATTACTGGGCTGCACTACTGCCTTCACTTAAACAATGGACAGCAGACTATCCCTGCCCATGGAGGAGTATCGAAGCCTTAAAAGTAATACATTGTGATCTAAAATACACAACAGTATGTGGACACCCCTTCAAATTAGTGGATTTGGCTATTTCAGCATAACCCGTTGCTGACAGGTGTATAAAATCGAGCACACAGCCATGTAATCTCCATAGACAAACATTGGCAGTAGAGTATGTGTGTGTGGGTGTGTGTGTGGGTGTGTGTGTGTGTAGTGTGTAGCGTGTTACCTACCAGCAGCATGGATGACCAGTCCTAGTGTAGCTGTGATGCTGGTCCTGTTGGACATTCCAGTCTGTGGATCTAGAATGACAACACCATTAACCAACTGTTAGCAACATGAGCTTTTTGGACATGCTGAATGGTAGCACAATGACAAAGGTTTGGAGAGGTTTAAAGTGGAGGTTTGGAGAGGAGGTTTGGAGAGGAGTTTGGAGAGGAGGTTTGGAGTGGAGGTTTGGAGAGGAGGTTTGGAGAGGAGGTTTGGAGTGGAGTTTGGAGAGGAGGTTTGGAGTGGAGGTTTGGAGAGGAGGTTTGGAGAGGAGGTTTGGAGTGGAGGTTTGGAGAGGAGGTTTGGAGTGGAGGTTTGGAGTGGAGGTTTGGAGTGGAGTTTGGAGAGGAGGTTTGGAGTGGAGGTTTGGAGAGGAGGTTTGGAGTGGAGGTTTGGAGTGGAGGTTTGGAGAGGAGGTTTGGAGAGGAGGTTTGGAGTGGAGGTTTGGAGTGGAGGTTTGGAGTAGAGGTTTGGAGAGGAGGTTTGGAGAGGAGGTTTGGAGAGGTTTTTCTTGGAGAGGAGGTTTGGCAAGGAGTGAAACTTTGAGAAGATGTGGAGGATGTATAACCGGTGCTTCCAGATCAGTCTTGCCAACTTGTATGGTCATTGTCATCCCAAACAGGCATTGGCTATGCAACCCAGCACAAAGAGATCTGCAACCAGGCTAGAAGACTTACGCTATATGAAGTAACTTGACCTGAAAATATGAAGTACATTTTCCTTTTTTTACTGCAAATTCCCGAGTGCAGACCTTCCTTATTTTCATTATAACGGATTACTTTTGGCTACGACAACACACCACAAACGGACGAAAGTATATAATTTGATGACTACAGTTTTCCCTTTTTCATATGGACAAACTGACCATGTGTATGGAGCAAGCTAGAGATACACTATACATACAGCAGTATGTGGACACGCCTTCAAATTAGTGTATTCGGCTATTTCAGCCACACCCGTTGCTGACAGGTGTATAAAAATCGAGCGCACCGCCATGCATTCTCCATAGACAAACATTGGCAGTAGAATGGTCTTACTGAAGAGCTCAGTGACTTTCAACGTGGCACCGTCATAGGATGCCACCTTTCCAACAAGTCAGTGCTGTTTTTCATGGTTCGGGCTAGGCCCCTTAGTTCCAGTGAAGGGAAATCTTAAAGCTACATTATACAATGTCATTCTAGACGATTCTGTGCTTCCAACTTTGTGGTAACAGTTTGGGGAAGGCCCTTTCCTGTTTCAACATGATAATGCCCCCGTGCACAAAGCGAGATCCGAAACAGAAAATGGTTTGTCAAGATCGGTGTGGAAGAACTTGACTGGCCTGCACAGAGCCCTGACCTCAACCCTATCGAACGCATTTGGGATGAATTGGAACGCCGACTGCGAACCAGGCCTAATCGCCCAACATCAGTGCCCGACCTCACAAATGCTCTTGTGGCTGAACGGAAGCAAGTCCCCGCAGCAATGTTCCAACATCTAGTGGAAAGCCTTCCCAGAAGAGTGGAGGCTGTTATAGCAGCAAAGGGGGGGGACCAACTCCATATTAATGCCCATGATTTTGGAATGAGATGTTGGACGAGCAAGTGTCCACATACTTTCGGTCATGTAGTGTATGATGCTATATGAAGTAGTAACTCAATGGAGAAGGGTGAAGTTGCCCCCAGACACTGATTTTTGTATTTCCCCCACTAATGGTTAAATTTAGGATTGGGGAAGAGGAAGCGGATCCTAGATCTGTATCTAGGGGAAACTTCACCCCAAAGCAGGTTTTCAATGGGTCGGGCTAATGCTTACAATTCTAGCCCAATTAACGCTAGGGAAGTTAGCGTCTTCACAGTGTGTTTTCAATAGGACAGGCTAAATGCTAATAGAGGGATGAGCTAGAGTCTTCACCCCGGAGCATAACTGACCGTGTATGGAGCAGTAGCTACTGATCTGGTCCACCAGGAACATGAGGGTGAACCCTACGACCAGGGAGACTCCGATGAAGAACCGTGCTGGAAGGCCTTTAGAGGCGGGGTCCTCCTGCTGGAGCTGACCTCTGACCCCATTGTCACTGGCATTCTGATTGGCTGATGCTGGGGCCACAGAGCAGGAGGAGACTGGGGAGAGAATATGGAGAGGTGTGTTTTCTTAAAACATTGACTTTTATCAACAGGTACACTCAACCAGATATGGAGCCAACATCCTCAAATAAAAAGCTTTTATGTTGTGTATCCCTATGTACAGTATTTAGATTCTACAGTACCAATCCATAGATTCAGTGTGTGAAAACTCTAGCTTGGAAATGTTGATGATGGGCATTTCCATCTAAAAGGACCCATGAGCACCAACAAGTGAAGATCATAGGAGCATGTCAAATGAAAGCTAAGAGACTATATATTTTTTAGAAATTAAGGCATATATAAATGTTTCTACCATTTTCCATCCTAAAAATTTGGAATAAGCAAAGGCTTTGATTTCTGGTCAAACAGATGGAAAAAAGGGTCTTAGACAACATCTACCAGAAAAATTCTTAAAAGGTATTAGAAATACATCAAAACAGAATAATGTTGAAGTATCAACATTTATATTTAGTTTTGGAGAATGTTTTTGCCTTCTGTAAGTTTAAGAAACATTGCCTTGTAATTCCGTTACCAAAAACCCACATTTCTTTAAGATATTTTCAAAATTTTACATTAGAGCGACTTACAGTTAGTGCATTCATCTTAAGATAGCTAGGTGGGACAACCACATATCACAGTCATAGAAAGTACATTTTCCTCAATAACGTAGCTGTCAGTAGAGTCAGAGATAAAAGGGGGGGGGGGGGGGGGGGGGTTCAAGTTTAGGTTATTTTTGTTTTCTCTCTCCCTCATGAGGATAATGAAAGTTCACATAAGTAACAAGTAAAGGCAGACCTACCAATAATTAAAACTTGTAATTCTGTTACCAAATCGGTAACGGAATTACCCAAAAATCTAACGAAATTACTGCAACTGAATTGGCTACGATGGGAATTCATTGTATCAATAAAGCACAGATGGGCCATATTTATAATTAATACTTTATCATAACAATCAGAGATAAAAACAATAGATACAAAAGTACATGATGTATAAATTGCTGATTAGAAAGTTAGATTGTATTGAATGTGTTTCTATTCCAATGGCAGATGTTGCTGTTACCTACAGCTTGTAGTGTCACATGAGGTCAGGGACAATACTGATAGGACCACAGCATTAGTCCTATACTATAACAGTACTGTTACCAAGAGGTTCCCCACTAATAGGACAACAGCATTAGTACTATACTATAACAGGACTGTTACCAAGAGGTTCCCCACTAATAGGACAACAGCATTAGTACTATACTATAACAGTACTGTTACCAAGAGGTTCCCCACTAATAGGACAACAGCATTAGTACTATACTATAACAGTACTGTTACCAAGAGGTTCCCCACTAATAGGACAACAGCATTAGTACTATACTATAACAGTACTGTTACTAAGAGGTTCCACACTAATAGGACAACAACATTAGTACTATACTATAACAGTACTGTTACCAAGAGGTTCCCCACTAATAGGACAACATTAGTCCTATACTATAACAGGACTGTTACCAAGAGGTTCCCCACTAATAGGACAACAACATTAGTACTATACTATAACAGTACTGTTACCAAGAGGTTCCCCACTAATAGGACAACATTAGTCCTATACTATAACAGGACTGTTACCAAGAGGTTCCCCACTAATAGGACAACAGCATTAGTACTATACTATAACAGTACTGTTACCAAGAGGTTCCCCACTAATAGGACAACAGCATTAGTACTATACTATAACAGGACTGTTACCAAGAGGTTCCACACTAATAGGACAACAGCATTAGTACTATACTATAACAGTACTGTTACCAAGAGGTTCCCCACTAATAGGACAACAGCATTAGTACTATACTATAACAGTACTGTTACCAAGAGGTTCCCCACTAATAGGACAACAGCATTAGTACTATACTATAACAGTACTGTTACCAAGAGGTTCCACACTAATAGGACAACAACATTAGTACTATACTATAACAGTACTGTTACCAAGAGGTTCCACACTAATAGGACCACAACATTAGTACTATACTATAACAGTACTGTTACCAAGAGGTTCCACACTGATAGGACAACAGCATTAGTACTATACTATAACAGTACTGTTACCAAGAGGTTCCACACTAATAGGACAACAGCATTAGTACTATACTATAACAGTACTGTTACCAAGAGGTTCCACACTAATAGGACAACAACATTAGTACTATACTATAACAGTACTGTTACCAAGAGGTTCCACACTAATAGGACAACAACATTAGTACTATACTATAACAGTACTGTTACCAAGAGGTTCCACACTAATAGGACAACAACATTAGTACTATACTATAACAGTACTGTTACCAAGAGGTTCCACACTAATAGGACAACAGCATTAGTACTATACTATAACAGTACTGTTACCAAGAGGTTCCCCACTAATAGGACAACAGCATTAGTACTATACTATAACAGTACTGTTACCAAGAGGTTCCACACTAATAGGACCACAGCATTAGTACTATACTATAACAGTACTGTTACCAAGAGGTTCCACACTAATAGGACAACAACATTAGTACTATACTATAACAGTACTGTTACCAAGAGGTTCCACACTAATAGGACAACAACATTAGTACTATACTATAACAGTACTGTTACCAAGAGGTTCCACACTAATAGGACAACAACATTAGTACTATACTATAACAGTACTGTTACCAAGAGGTTCCACACTAATAGGACAACAACATTAGTACTATACTATAACAGTACTGTTACCAAGAGGTTCCACACTAATAGGACAACAGCATTAGTACTATACTATAACAGTACTGTTACCAAGAGGTTCCACACTAATAGGACCACAGCATTAGTACTATACTATAACAGTACTGTTACCAAGAGGTTCCACACTAATAGGACAACAGCATTAGTACTATACTATAACAGTACTGTTACCAAGAGGTTCCCCACTAATATGACAACAACATTAGTACTATACTATAACAGTACTGTTACCAAGAGGTTCCCCACTAATAGGACAACAGCATTAGTACTATACTATAACAGTACTGTTACCAAGAGGTTCCCCACTAATAGGACAACAACATTAGTACTATACTATAACAGTACTGTTACCAAGAGGTTCCCCACTAATAGGACAACATTAGTACTATACTATAACAGGACTGTTACCAAAAGGTTCCCCACTAATAGGACAACAGCATTAGTACTATACTATAACAGTACTGTTACCAAGAGGTTCCACACTAATAGGACAACAGCATTAGTACTATACTATAACAGTACTGTTACCAAGAGGTTCCCCACTAATAGGACAACAGCATTAGTACTATACTATAACAGTACTGTTACCAAGAGGTTCCACACTAATAGGACAACAGCATTAGTACTATACTATAACAGTACTGTTACCAAGAGGTTCCACACTAATAGGACAACAGCATTAGTACTATACTATAACAGTACTGTTACCAAGAGGTTCCCCACTAATAGGACAACAGCATTAGTACTATACTATAACAGTACTGTTACCAATAGGTTCCACACTAATAGGACAACAGCATTAGTACTATACTATAACAGTACTGTTACCAAGAGGTTCCACACTAATAGGACCACAGCATTAGTACTATACTATAACAGTACTGTTACCAAGAGGTTCCACACTAATAGGACAACAACATTAGTACTATACTATAACAGTACTGTTACCAAGAGGTTCCACACTAATAGGACAACAACATTAGTACTATACTATAACAGTACTGTTACCAAGAGGTTCCACACTAATAGGACAACAACATTAGTACTATACTATAACAGTACTGTTACCAAGAGGTTCCACACTAATAGGACAACAGCATTAGTACTATACTATAACAGTACTGTTACCAAGAGGTTCCCCACTAATAGGACAACAGCATTAGTACTATACTATAACAGTACTGTTACCAAGAGGTTCCACACTAATAGGACCACAGCATTAGTACTATACTATAACAGTACTGTTACCAAGAGGTTCCACACTAATAGGACAACAACATTAGTACTATACTATAACAGTACTGTTACCAAGAGGTTCCACACTAATAGGACAACAACATTAGTACTATACTATAACAGTACTGTTACCAAGAGGTTCCACACTAATAGGACAACAACATTAGTACTATACTATAACAGTACTGTTACCAAGAGGTTCCACACTAATAGGACAACAACATTAGTACTATACTATAACAGTACTGTTACCAAGAGGTTCCACACTAATAGGACAACAGCATTAGTACTATACTATAACAGTACTGTTACCAAGAGGTTCCACACTAATAGGACCACAGCATTAGTACTATACTATAACAGTACTGTTACCAAGAGGTTCCACACTAATAGGACAACAGCATTAGTACTATACTATAACAGTACTGTTACCAAGAGGTTCCCCACTAATATGACAACAACATTAGTACTATACTATAACAGTACTGTTACCAAGAGGTTCCCCACTAATAGGACAACAGCATTAGTACTATACTATAACAGTACTGTTACCAAGAGGTTCCCCACTAATAGGACAACAACATTAGTACTATACTATAACAGTACTGTTACCAAGAGGTTCCCCACTAATAGGACAACATTAGTACTATACTATAACAGGACTGTTACCAAAAGGTTCCCCACTAATAGGACAACAGCATTAGTACTATACTATAACAGTACTGTTACCAAGAGGTTCCACACTAATAGGACAACAGCATTAGTACTATACTATAACAGTACTGTTACCAAGAGGTTCCCCACTAATAGGACAACAGCATTAGTACTATACTATAACAGTACTGTTACCAAGAGGTTCCACACTAATAGGACAACAGCATTAGTACTATACTATAACAGTACTGTTACCAAGAGGTTCCACACTAATAGGACAACAGCATTAGTACTATACTATAACAGTACTGTTACCAAGAGGTTCCCCACTAATAGGACAACAGCATTAGTACTATACTATAACAGTACTGTTACCAATAGGTTCCACACTAATAGGACAACAGCATTAGTACTATACTATAACAGTACTGTTACCAAGAGGTTCCACACTAATAGGACCACAGCATTAGTACTATACTATAACAGTACTGTTACCAAGAGGTTCCACACTAATAGGACCACAGCATTAGTACTATACTATAACAGGACTGTTACCAAGAGGTTCCACACTAATAGGACAACAGCATTAGTACTATACTATAACAGTACTGTTACCAAGAGGTTCCACACTAATAGGACAACAGCATTAGTACTATACTATAACAGTACTGTTACCAAGAGGTTCCACACTAATAGGACAACAACATTAGTACTATACTATAACAGTACTGTTACCA
>NW_028159776.1:303455-315955 GCF_964263955.1 Coregonus lavaretus | reverse complement strand
CTGTAACCAGCATCCTCACCCACTTTAGCACCAACCGACACCGGACGTCCATGGATGTTGAAAAGTAGTTGAAATTTGGTCAGTCCGCCCTGGCCATACCAAATCTGAACCAATCATAGACGTCTACGTTTCATAACTTTGGACAGTACAGAAAAATAGAGTACAGTAGAGCAGGTTCTCCCAAAACGTTTACACTTGGGGCCCCCCGTTCCAGCATTGGGCAACATCCCGCGCACGTGCCACGTCTATTTCTATGGGCACAAGAACTGTTCATGAGAAAAAAACGATTCAAACCCCTCTTGTTGGGGGAGATAATTTTGCAGGTTTCAAGCTTTTTCATTCAATGCTACACATTTTGTCATGGGGTGCAAATAACATTTTGCAGTTTTAAAGCTAATTTTCTTTCAAATTCTATACATATTGCTTGGAGCTCATTAGAATAAAAACCAGTGTGTAAAATAATACCAGAATATACAGAGGAGGGTTACATATTTCTACCATTGTGTACCTATTCAGGACACATCATCATGAAGAGCACCACATTCTTAATGATGCATTTCTGTATAGTACAGATCAAAGACCCATGATGCCATTCTGTTACCATCATTCTGTTACCGGGTGTTAATCCACTTCACTTACTGTAGGTCAATAACCAAAATAAACATGTTCAAACTCCAGGTGTCGTGCCATAGCTGACACCCCATTATTTCTGCAGACATCTTTGAATCTTAATTCAGAGCAGATGTTTAACAACGTTTTTTTGGAAAAACGTGGTCGCATAAAAACCGGAAGGAGATTTTAACGTAATTCTGAACTGCACAGTTCTTCCAGTAAATGTTTTTGATTAAATGTGTGTGTAAATTGTTCAAAGTAGTTATTGTGCATAGAGTTGTATGGTTTGTTGAACTTTGACAAATCAACGTTTTTTGTTTGGCAATACATTTTTAAAGTTAAAAAACCAGAGTCAAAGCGTAATTTCCCTGATGTTTCAGCACAGCTTCCTTCCCCGTCTGCCCAAGCTGAGCTGTAACCAAGGACCCTAAAGTAGGTCACCAAGTTTGATTTTCATTTCAATGCCCGATGTATCCTGAAGTGCCCCAGGCCTTTTGCTTTGAGGGGCTTCGTCTGATGGTGAGGTGGGTGTAAACACTGACATGAATTAAAGGGCTGGGCAGGCTGAGGGGCTTTCTTTTTTGAAGGTCCATTATAAAAACAGTTGCATACACACGACACTGAAATGATGAACCGTTGGCAAGGTAACCCCTTAGAGGACTACAGACTACTTGGCAATACTTGACTACTACAGGGCGGCAGGTGGCTTAGTGGGTAAGAGCGTTGTGCCAGTAACCCGAAAGGTCGCTGGTTCTAATTCCTGAGCCGACTAGGTGAAAAATCTGTCGACGTGCCCTTGAGCAAGGCACTTAACCCTAATTGCTCCTGTAAGTCGCTCTGGATAAGAGCGTCTGCTAAAATGACTAAAATGTAAAATGTACTTATAGCAGCAATATAGCTGCAATCGAGGGATTATTGTGCCTGTACAAACTCAACAACAGGGATCTAGCCTACAGTGAGTTGTTGCTCCATCTGTCGTTGATGTCTTGATAAGTTAGGACCCTTGGCTGTTACTCCAAAAGCCTGTTACATTATATATTTTTTAAACATTTTAGTCATTTAGCAGACGCTCTTATCCAGAGCGACTTACAGTTAGTGAGTGCACTGGCGTTGCAAGCGCCATGCTCTACCAACTGAGCTACACGGGGCCCTGTATGTCTGGTACCCCTCACCTCTCCATGACTCTTCCAGTAGCTCCACACCCTCTGGGAGGATAATAGCTAGAGCGGTGCCACAGAGAAGACCTGCCCCGAATACACTGACAAACTGCAGGCTTTTCTGTTTGGAGAGAAAGGGACACACACACACTCATTATTATACCTACACACTAACTGTAGTTTGTTCTAGGATGGAGAAGGGGAATACATGTGTCACAATATAATAACAGCGTGTTAAATTATGCAATGCATTATTCAATATTACTTTTTCTATCAAGTCAAAAGTTCTAACTGGTTATTGAGAATACACTCGGCAGTCTATTTATAGAGGTTATTGCCAAAAGCTAAAATGTAGCAATCACACCCTTGATAAATATTGAACCTTGCTCATCGCCACTTCTGAAGATACTGCTACATTTGCCTAATCTATTGAACGTTCACAAAATAATGTGTGGAGTGGATCCCATAGCAGAGACCACTGACGTTATGAGACAGCTTTAAAGCAGCTTTGTATAGGCATCGAGAGAAGAGACCATAAAGGGAAGTACAGTGCAAGTTACAGAAGGGAGGGAATACAATGTTGAGAATTAAATGACTTACCTCAGAAAGTTTGATCAAAAGTGGAATCAACCCTAATAGAAAACATCCCAAAAACATCGCAACGGATATTAAAATAATCGCTATTGCCCCGTCCATGGCTACAGAACTTAATTTATGTACAAATTTAAGAATGTCAGTTGTTTTGATCCTCTCTGCTATTTAAAATACCCTTATCTGTCCTGCAAATCCGTTAAAAACTATTGAAAAGGCACTGTTGATCACAAGAGAGACTACCTTTTCCACGCTTCCACGTCGCACGGTTTTTGTTCCCGCCCTTCTGAAAACAACCCCTAGCGGTAGAAAACCTCAACTGCATCAGAAGCGGAAACGAACCGTGGCGGTGTGAATAGTCCACACTAGTTTCCTCTCCTCACCTTCATCTACACCGAACATAATGCTTTGGGAGTATATGCTACTTGCATGGGAGTTTTTTTTTCGTTCACTTCAGTGCAGAAGGACACATCCCTAGAGATCCCATGAGGGCCTTCTTGTGGGAAAGTAATCTGGTACCTTTGGTGCTTCACCTAGTAGCTTGTAAAGAAAAGCTATATGAACATTGAACTGAATAAAACATGATGACCAATCCTCATAAAAGTTCTGGAATTTCAATGTAAAAGTGTATGAATTAATTTTCAGCTCATTGTGAAACTCAGTGGAATGTAAAATTAGAATCACTCTCAGGGGAAAAACAACCTTAACCAACAGCTCAACAATAAGACAGACTGATTAAATACGGATTTTTATTGTTCAAAGAACTGGAGGAAATATACAGACCAATCTGATCTACAGACAGCCCTTTGAGGAATAGGGGAGAATCCCAAATGGGACCCTATTACCTTAAGTGCACTACTTTTGACTAGGGTCTATAGGGCTCTGGTCAAAAGTAGTGCACTATACAGGGAACAGGGTTCCATTTAGAACGCTCCATATGAGATGTGTTGCCATGGTTATTCCTACACTAACTAAGCACACAAAATAGACATTCAAATGTGAGACTGAGGAGCATCATGTTAATGTCCCCTGTTGAGTGAACTGTAATAATGAAGTTGGAGAAACCACTAAGTCTGTCTGACAACATTTCTGTTACTTCCATGTGCACTGGCTTATCCTGGTCCCAGGTCGGTTTGTCCCATGGTCATCGGCAATAATTACAGCTCAAACTAATCTGGGAGCAGGCTACCACTGGACACGGACAACAAAATATTAAATCATGATGGAATAGGCCTAAACTTGATTTGCGGCACTGGACAAGATACATAATGGCAAGATATTGGTGAAATCCTCGTGACCCCATGATTTGTACATTGTGATGAGACCTGTAGCCGACTAGATTTCACAAGTCACAACAGTCTAGTGTTCAAAACATCGTAGACCATGTTAACCTGTTAAAGGGATAGTCCAAGATTGTCAATTAAGCCCTTTTTTTCCTCTTACCCAGAGTCAAATTAACCATATTTTATGTCTCTGCTAGCAGTTTCCCATAGACGTCCAGTCATTACGCTAACGCTTGTTAGCATTGGCTCGCAAAACTACCTTAAAAACTTTCTTCAAAACAGCACGTAGATACATAAAAATGGCATCCATGAGTTCATCTGACTCCGGGGAAGTAGACAAACTCTGGCACTAACCCTTTAAATGGTTATCATGGGGGGGGGGGGGGGGGGAATGCCAAACTCTGGCACTAACCCTTTAAATGGTTATCATGGGGGGGGGGGGGAATGCCAAACTCTGGCACTAACCCTTTAAATGGTTATCATGGGGGGGGGGGGGGGGGGGGGGAATGCCAAACTCTGGCACTAACCCTTTAAATGGTTATCATGGGGGGGGGGGGGGGGGGGAATGCCAAACTCTGGCACTAACCCTTTAAATGGTTATCATGGGGGGGGGGGGGAATGCCAAACTCTGGCACTAACCCTTTAAATGGTTATCATGGGGGGGGGGGGGGGGGGGGGGGAATGCCAAACTCTGGCACTAACCCTTTAAATGGTTATCATGGGGGGGGGGGGGGGGGGGAATGCCAAACTCTGGCACTAACCCTTTAAATGGTTATCATGGGGGGGGGGGGGGGGGATGCCAAACTCTGGCACTAACCCTTTAAATGGTTATCATGGGGGGGGGGGGGGAATGCCAAACTCTGGCACTAACCCTTTAAATGGTTATCATGGGGGGGGGGGGGGGGGGAATGCCAAACTCTGGCACTAACCCTTTAAATGGTTATCATGGGGGGGGGGGGGGAATGCCAAACTCTGGCACTAACCCTTTAAATGGTTATCATGGGGGGGGGGGGGGAATGCCAAACTCTGGCACTAACCCTTTAAATGGTTATCATGGGGGGGGGGGGGGGAATGCCAAACTCTGGCACTAACCCTTTAAATGGTTATCATGGGGGGGGAATCCCCTTCTCAGTGTATCTTTTATGGAAATTAAATATCATCGGTGGATAAATGGCTGAAAAATATACATTTGACTTTATATAGGAAAGGACATACAGTATGAAATGCAACGTTAATACTCTCATCTAGACATATTTCAGAGGTATTAGCTACACACTCATGAGAGGAAAGAGGAAAGGTCAGGGATTCAGCGAATCCCTTTTGTGTATCAAACTGTTTCAAATCAATGCCTTTCTTGGACATTATAGACTAGCGGAGAATCTAACAATGACCTACTGTTGTTGTAGCCGCAGGGGTCGCATTCTCTAGTGTACAGCGTAGCAAAAATGTTTTGATACAGAAACAGTTTAATCCAAACGGGAAAACATTTTGCAACCAAAACGTGAGTTTCTATTGGATGAATTCAGGTAGGTCCCTCCCAGATTAATTCTGTTTGCTTCCGTTTGTTTCTTAAAAACGGTAAACGGTTTCCGTTGCAAGACATAATGAATACACCCCTGCCCTTTCCCGTTTCTGTCCGCCATCTTCCGTTTGGTGCCTAATGAATATGACCCACATTTCTGTCACAGCCAATCATGTATACGAGTGTATTAATACCTAAGCTCGTTATTGTTCAGTGGAAATTATAATAACCCCAAAAAGTTAAATTAGTGCATATACAGGTAACTGCCAAAGTAATAAAAACAAGTAAATGAGGGATACAAAGTATATTGAAAGCAGGTGCTGAGTTAATTAAGCAATTAACATTCCATCATGCTTAGGGGGTTATGTATAGAAATGCTGGGCAGGCCATTATTTTGGCTACCATTGCTATGCTCCTATAGGATGACAACACCCCCCACCCCTCATAAGGGCTCCAGTCACAGGGCTGTCTGTGTTCATAAGGGCTCCAGTCACAGGGCTGTCTGTGATTGTGTTCATAAGGGCTCTAGTCACAGGGCTGTCTGTATTCATAAGGGCTCTAGTCACAGGGCTGTCTGTGTTCATAAGGGCTCCAGTCACAGGGCTGTCTGTGTTCATAAGGGCTCCAGTCACAGGGCTGTCTGTGATTGTGTTCATAAGGGCTCCAGTCACAGGGCTGTCTGTGATTGTGTTCATAAGGGCTCCAGTCACAGGGCTGTCTGTGATTGTGTTCATAAGGGCTCTAGTCACAGGGCTGTCTGTGTTCATAAGGGCTCTAGTCACAGGGCAGTCTGTGTTCATAAGGGCTCCAGTCACAGGGCTGTCTGTGTTCATAAGGGCTCTAGTCACAGGGCTGTCTGTGTTCATAAGGGCTCTAGTCACAGGGCTGTCTGTGTTCATAAGGGCTCCAGTCACAGGGCTGTCTGTGTTCATAAGGGCTCTAGTCACAGGGCTGTCTGTGTTCATAAGGGCTCCAGTCAAAGGGCTGTCTGTGTTCATAAGGGCTCTGGTCACAGGGCTGTCTGTGTTCATAAGGGCTCTAGTCAGAGGGCTGTCTGTGATCATAAGGGCTCTAGTCACAGGGCTGTCTGTGTTCATAAGGGCTCCAGTCACAGGGCTGTCTGTGTTCATAAGGGCTCTAGTCACAGGGCTGTCTGTGTTCATAAGGGCTCTAGTCACAGGGCTGTCTGTGTTCATAAGGGCTCTAGTCACAGGGCTGTCTGTGTTCATAAGGGCTCCAGTCACAGGGCTGTCTGTGTTCATAAGGGCTCCAGTCACAGGGCTGTCTGTGATTGTGATCATAAGGGCTCCAGTCACATGGCTGTCTGTGATTGTGTTCATAAGGGCTCTAGTCACAGGGCTGTCTGTGTTCATAAGGGCTCTAGTCACAGGGCTGTCTGTATTCATAAGGGCTCTAGTCACAGGGCTGTCTATATTCATAAGGGCTCTAGTCACAGGGCTGTCTGTGTTCATAAGGGCTCTAGTCACAGGACTGTCTGTGTTCATAAGGGCTCTAGTCACAGGGCTGTCTGTGATTGTGTTCATAAGGGCTCTAGTCACAGGGCTGTCTGTGTTCATAAGGGCTCTAGTCACAGGGCTGTCTGTGATTGTGTTCATAAGGGCTCTAGTCACAGGGCTGTCTGTGTTCATAAGTGCTCTAGTCACAGGGCTGTCTGTGTTCATAAGGGCTCTAGTCACAGGACTGTCTGTGATTGTGTTCATAAGGGCTCTAGTCACAGGGCTGTCTGTGTTCATAAGTGCTCTAGTCACAGGGCTGTCTGTGTTCATAAGGGCTCTAGTCAAAGGGCTGTCTGTGTTCATAAGGGCTCCAGTCACAGGGCTGTCTGTGATTGTGTTCATAAGGGCTCTAGTCACAGGTCTGTCTGTGATTGTGTTCATAAGGGCTCTAGTCACAGGGCTGTCTGTGATTGTGTTCATAAGGGCTCTAGTCACAGGGCTGTCTGTGATTGTGTTCATAAGGGCTCTAGTCACAGGGCTGTCTGTGTTCATAAGTGCTCTAGTCACAGGGCTGTCTGTGATTGTGTTCATAAGGGCTCTAGTCACAGGGCTGTCTGTGTTCATAAGTGCTCTAGTCACAGGGCTGTCTGTGTTCATAAGGGCTCTAGTCACAGGGCTGTCTGTGTTCATAAGGGCTCTAGTCACAGGGCTGTCTGTGTTCATAAGGGCTCCAGTCACAGGGCTGTCTGTGTTCATAAGGGCTCTAGTCACAGGGCTGTCTGTGTTCATAAGGGCTTTAGCCACAGGGCTGTCTGTGTTCATAAGGGCTCTAGTCACAGGGCTGTCTGTGTTCATAAGGGCTCTAGTCACAGGGCTGTCTGTGTTCATAAGGGCTCTAGTCACAGGGCTGTCTGTGTTCATAAGGGCTCTAGTCACAGGGCTGTCTGTGATTGTGTTCATAATGGCTCTAGTCACAGGGCTGTCTGTGTTCATAAGGGCTCTAGTCACAGGGCTGTCTGTGTTCATAAGGGCTCTAGTCACAGGGCTGTCTGTGTTCATAAGGGCTCTAGTCACAGGACTGTCTGTGATTGTGTTCATAATGGCTCTAGTCACAGGGCTGTCTGTGTTCATAAGGGCTCTAGTCACAGGACTGACTGTGATTGTGTTCATAAGGGCTCTAGTCACAGGGCTGTCTGTGTTCATAAGGGCTCTAGTCACAGGGCTGTCTGTGTTCATAAGGGCTCCAGTCACAGGGCTGTCTGTGATTGTGTTCATAAGGGCTCTAGTCACAGGTCTGTCTGTGATTGTGTTCATAAGGGCTCTAGTCACAGGGCTGTCTGTGATTGTGTTCATAAGGGCTCTAGTCACAGGGCTGTCTGTGATTGTGTTCATAAGGGCTCTAGTCACAGGGCTGTCTGTGTTCATAAGGGCTCCAGTCACAGGGCTGTCTGTGTTGATAAGGGCTCCAGTCACAGGGCTGTCTGTGTTCATAAGGGCTCTAGTCACAGGGCTGTCTGTGTTCATAAGGGCTCTAGTCACAGGGCTGTCTGTGTTCATAAGGGCTCTAGTCACAGGGCTGTCTGTGTTCATAAGGGCTCTAGTCACAGGGCTGTCTGTGTTCATAAGGGCTCTAGTCACAGGACTGTCTGTGATTGTGTTAATAAGGGCTCTAGTCACAGGGCTGTCTGTGTTCATAAGGGCTCTAGTCACAGGGCTGTCTGTGATTGTGTTCATAAGGGCTCTAGTCACAGGGCTGTCTGTGTTCATAAGGGCTCTAGTCACAGGGCTGTCTGTGTTCATAAGGGCTCTAGTCACAGGGCTGTCTGTGTTCATAAGGGCTCTAGTCACAGGGCTGTCTGTGTTCATAAGGGCTCCAGTCACAGGGCTGTCTGTGTTCATAAGGGCTCTAGTCACAGGGCTGTCTGTGTTCATAAGGGCTCCAGTCAAAGGACTGTCTGTGATTGTGTTCATAAGGGCTCTAGTCACAGGGCTGTCTGTATTCATAAGGGCTCTAGTCACAGGGCTGTCTGTGCCAAAAAGAGAGAAAGAGAATACATGCCATTTATATATGATACTATTCTCAGAGACCCACTGATACAAACATTTCACCTTAACAAATGACGTTTGATAAATCCTGAGCGAGTCCATTTTACTGTACAGAATCAGACACTACATTGGACTTGTTATATAGAAGTACTACAGAGGCAATCTGTACTATGCCCTAGATGTGTTACTTGGTTTATGTATTTAATAGGAAAGCTGCTCAGCATGTATGGTTCAGCCCACTGACTGACTGAACACATTGGTGCTAAGAAAAGATTTCAAGGACATTTGTTTCAGATTTATTTACGTGTATCCACAATGTGGAACCAAGACTTTGAACAGGACATGTGACATGTTTCTAAATGACAGTATATAGGAGATATGCACATAGCCTGGCTAAACCAGACGGACTGCTCAGATGGGTATACTACAAAGCAAGATCAATGAGTTAGCCAGCTGAAATAACTTTTTATTTTTTAGAAAGATGAGCTTGAAATGGCCATGGTCTAATTGACTCAACAACCAAAACGCATATCTAAGTTTATCTTTTAATGAACTAGAAAATATAATAGTTGGCTAACTTAATTGATTCTACTTTGTAACATAGCCCTGAGGTTAAATCAGGCTAGATCTGTTCTGCCAGAAGGCATCACTTTGGAAGAAAACTAAGCTGGTCATTGGTTCTGTCAGTGGAATAATGTAACGACTTGAAGAGAGCACATGACATGATTATGGCAGAATTACTTGAAGGAAAGGTCAGAGTACAGAGAAGGCAAAGAAAACAATGGATTTGTTGTCATCCATTTTGCTTTTCACTGATGAATCGGATTTCGTAGTATGTTAGTATTTGTTCAAGTAAAACAACATAATGACCAAAATATCAGCACCTAAAACCGTTGATCACGTCTTACTGCATTAAGACTCACTGTCTACGTCCCTGAATAGCGCCTGAATAGGTTGCAATCTGTCTGTTCTGTGCTGACTGAGCCGTGATTATGTTTTTTTATAAAAAAACTCTACGTCAACCTAGTACCCCACCATGCAGCACTCTGGGTGAGTAATGGCAGTTGGGACATCGTCATTTCTATCAGTGCTCAATGATCATTTGAACTTTTTACAATATAGACCACTACATGATAGAGTATCTCGCTAGTCTCACAATTCATGTTATCATCGGATGAGGCTAGGCAGACAGAATTTAAGACCATCCCTAAACCAATCAGAGCCCATCTAGAGACGGGAACGAGTTGGCAGAGAGGAGAAAACAATCCTCTAAAAGCTCATCATCATCATCATCATCATCATCATCATCATTCTTAGGCAGTTTTTCCAAAACCAACAGACAGTGAAACAACCTTTAGTACAGTGACGTAAACGCCAGAATAAAGAGGCTTGTCTTGTATAAGAACTTGTATGATATGAGAGCAGTTAGATGAGATAGTGAACTAGTGAACACAGAGGCAGGTCAGTCAGAGAAGGGCCAGGGTCAGGGCCAGGGCCAGGGTCAGGGCCAGGGCCAGGGTCAGGGCCAGGGCCAGGGTCAGGGCCAGGGCCAGGGTCAGGGCCAGGGCCAGGGTCAGGGCCAGGGCCAGGGCCAGGGTCAGGGCCAGGGCCAGGGTCAGGGCCAGGGCCAGGGTCAGGGCCAGGGCCAGGGCCAGGGTCAGGGCCAGGGCCAGGGTCAGGGTCAGGGTCAGGGTCAGGGCCAGGGTCAGGGCCAGGGTCAGGGTCAAGGCCCGGCCAGGGTCAGGGTCAGGGTCAGGGCCAGGGTCAGGGCCAGGGTCAGGGCCAAGGCCCGGCCAGGGTCAGGGTCAGAGTCAAGGCCCGGCCAGGGCCAGGGTCAGGGCCAGGGTCAGGGTCAAGGCCCGGCCAGGGTCAGGGTCAGGGTCAGGGTCAGGGTCAAGGCCCGGCCAGGGCCAGGGTCAAGGCCCGGCCAGGGCCAGGGTCAGGGTCAGGGTCAAGGCCCGGCCAGGGCCAGGGTCAGGGTCAAGGCCCGGCCAGGGCCAGGGCCATGGTCAGGGTCACATTCAGTAGACAAACATCGTGGAACGTTGCAGATAGAAATGTTATGAATAGAGTGGACATGATTCCTTATTCTACATTTCAGAGAGGCATATTTGTTCTACATGAAATTTTTCTATCTGAACGTTCAACAATGTTGTGCCCGGCCCCTGCTGGACGTGCCCCTACTAACAAGGAGAGCTACAGATACAGGTCACAGACCAAGAGTTCAAGGGTCGAGTTCTCCCTCTACAGAGAAACATTGTCCCACAGAGTCCTGGCCGGGAGAGGAGGACTGGCTGAGGTTGCAAAATTACGTAAACTTTCACAAAGTTCCTCGGTTTTTTCCAGAAATCCCTTATTCCAAGAAACTTCTAACCAAGATGTGAAAACCCTTGGAACTCTGGGACAATTTTGTTAATTTTGCAACCATAGTTGTGGGACACAAAACAGGGTACAGGGTGGGCTGTTGTATCCACTTCATATGTGCTTCCTGGGGGCATCCTCCTGTCCTCTATGGGCTCTGGACTGTCTTCTGCCTTCAGTTATGTCAGGGCTCAGCCTGGAGCCGCAGTCCCACTTCTCTGGGCAGAACCGGCCAGAAGAGAGCAACCGTGTTGTTACGAGGTACAGTATCCATGTTACATGACCCATCCATCCACAGTTACGTTTTTTAAATGTTGAAACAGTAAATAACCATGCCTAAAAATAAATACAATTTCCAAAAAAAAGAGGCTATTTTACAAATCCCGAGTTTTTGTTGCTGACCATCGAAAAAGCGAAACATAAAGTAAACAGCAGTGAGGAGTGTTAGTTCAGTTTGTTACAGAGTGGTCGGACACATCGTCATAGTGACCACCTTCCTTTTTTTTTTTTTTTTACACAGGGTTGGAACCACCCAAAGACTCCCGGAGACAGTCGGGACAGAGTAGGGGAGACCAGAGCAGGCTAACAGTGTAATGCTGACAGACATTTCTCCTCCTCCTCTCCATCTTCTCATATAAGCTGCTCATTATGATGCAGCCTCTGGTGCACAGAGACTATTAGGGGTGCAGGCAGAACAGGCAAAGGATTAGGGGAAATAAAGATCCCTCCAACCCCCTCTGAAGTCCGAGGCATTCTAGACCTCTAGCACACCAGGCTCAAGGTTCTGTGAGGAGGAAAAACACATGCCAGCCACATCACCCCACTATGCCAGGCCAGGGTAGGGGCACAGACACACCTCTCCTTCTCTTTCAAGTGCAATAGTCATAGTTTTATAAGGAAATCTAGACAGAAAGCTAGTCCCCCCCCCGCCTGCCCTGCATGACAAGGCCAAAAAATAATCTTCTTTCCATTAGTGTCTTCCCATCTCAGTTGTGAGTGTGTCTGTGTGGCTCCCAGTGCAGTGTTTGTTTGACAGTGGCTGTTCTCACAGCAGTCCCGAGCCTAGAGCAAGACTTGGAAGAGGGAGTTACCAGTAGTTAGTGTCCCTGCTTTACTTTGCCATCAGAAAGTGTAGATTCGTCATGAAGGAAGATGGAGAGAGTAGAGTCCTAGCTAGTCCTAGCGCCAGAGTAGAGTCCTATAGTAGAGTCCTAGCGCCAGAGTAGAGTCCTAGCTAGTCCTAGCGCCAGAGTAGAGTCCTAGCTAGTCCTAGCGCCAGAGTAGAGTCCTAGCTAGTCCTAGCACCAGAGTAGAGTCCTAGCTAGTCCTAGCGCCAGAGTAGAGTCCTAGCTAGTCCTAGCGCCAGAGTAGAGTCCTAGCGCCAGAGTAGAGTCCAATAGTAGAGTCCTAGAGCCAGAGTAGAGTCCTAGCTAGTCCTAGCGCCAGAGTAGAGTCCAATAGTAGAGTCCTA